>NW_025237370.1:0-4730 GCF_018294505.1 Triticum aestivum
AATATAAGGTGACTCACATGTTTAGCAAGCTCTGCTGAAATGTAAAGACCTATTTTTATCTTGTTGCAAGTTATGTGTTGGAAATGGAAAGAAAACTAGATTTTGGGAAGATAAATGGCTGAGCAAAGAGAGCTTCTCTACTACTTTCCCTAGTTGATATAACATCTCGCAGAATCTAAATATGACAGTCAATGATGTTTTTGCCTCTGGCCTTGTAAGTCTCAGTTTTCGTAGAGCTCTGGTTGGAGATAAAGCAATTCAATAGCAGAATCCGTTGAGTCTTTGTGGACAAGTTACTTTGAATGATGAGGAAGATAAGCTATCTTGGATGTTGGTTGTGTCGGGAATCTTCAATGTCAAATCCTTTTATTTTGCATTGCAGATTGTGGGGGACTATCCCAGAGTTAGAACATTCTTGTGGCTGGTTTTGAAAAAAATCATACTAACTAGGGATGTTCTCTTGCATGGTGGGGGGATGTGAAGAACAATGTTTATTTTATGGGAAAAAGAATCAATTAATCATCTTTTCTTCCAATGCCCCCTTGCTAGATATGTGTGGAATGTGGTGAGTTGCAGTGTGGGAATCCCATGTAACTTCTATGACATGGACACATGTTTTAATGATTGGCTTGGAGGGGTAGGTTTGGAGAAAAGGAAACTATTTTCTGTGGGGTAACTGATTTAGTTTGAAGTATCTGGAAAACCAGGAATTTGGCTTGCTTTCAACATGTTTAGCCATCTGATCCTAGTGTTGTTATTTTCAAAATGTCATATTGGATTAATGAGTGAAGCTCTTTGCAGGTGAGGGAGGACGCAAACCTGGGGCTACAATGGTCCACAAAATTGCTGGATCGAGTCACCAGTGAAATCTTCCAAGCACGAAGAGAATGTGCATCATGGGTTCCAAGACTGGAAAATGGTTGATCTGTTGTTACTCTGAGGCTTTGGAGTAGGGCGCGCTAGGGAGAGTTTGATCTAGTTTCAAAGGTTGTTTTGCTTGCCTATCCCTCCTTACATGTATCTCGGGGTGAGGGGATGTGGCGTGTTGGGGCTTTGTTGCTTCCCCAGTCTTATATTAAACTTTGGTGGTGTTTGCGTTTTGGATGTATGATACGACTGTTTGGTTCCATTCATGAAATCGGGGAAAAGACCCCTTTCAATCAAAAAAAAGTAAAGGACATCATACTTTCCTAGGCTGTCTTCCTGTTCTGAGTGACCTGAGGAATTTCAAACATAAGAAACGGTCTGACCTAAAATGAATGACCACATTGAAAGCCTAAGAGTGTTTGGATAGTCTGGTCCAAACATATAGAAAAGGTTCAGCCGGTGGTGTTGGAGATGCCCTAATTGTGGATGTAGAACGACAGCTTCCTCCTCGTCAGCTAGTGCCTCATTATCATCCTGGACCTCCACCAGCGCCATCCGTCTGATACGTCTCCGTCATATCTATATTTTTTGATTGTTTCATGCCAATATTCTACAACTTTCATATACTTTTGGCAACTTTTTATATTATTTTTGGGACTAATATATTGATCCAGTGCCCAGTGCCAGTTCCTATTTGTTGCATGTTTTTTGTTTCGCGGAATATCCATATCAAATGGAGTCCAAACGCGATAAAAACTTACAGAGATTTTTTTTAGAATATATGTGATTTTAGGGAAAAGGAATCAACGCAAGACGATGCCCGAGGGGCTCACAAGCCCTAGGGGCGCGCGCCCTACCCTGGGCGCGCCTGAGAGGCTCGTGGCCACCCCGTAAGGCGGTTGGTGCCCTTCTTTCACCGCAAGAAAGATAATATCCGGATAAAAATCATGTTAAAATTTCAGCCTAATCGGACTTATGGATCTCGGGGATTTAAGAAACGGCGAAAGGCCAGATACTGGGGACGCAGAAATAGAAGAAAACAGAGAGAGAGAGAGAGAGAGAGAGAGAGAGAGAGAGAGAGAGAGAGAGAGAGAGAGAGATCCAATCTCGGAGGGGCTCCCGCTCCTCCGCCGCCATGGAGGACAAGAACTAGAGGGGAAACCCTCCTCCCATCTAGGGGGAGGCCAAGGAAGAAGAAGGAGGAGGGGGTTCTCTCCCCCTCACTCCCGGTGGCGCCGGAACGCCACCGGGGCAATCATCGTGTGACGGCGATCTACACCAACACCTCTGTCATCTTCCCCAACATCTTCATCACCTTCCCCCATCTATATTCAGTGGTCCACTCTCCCGCAACCCGTTGTACCCTCTACTTGAACATGGCGCTTTATGCTTCATATTATTATTCAATTATGTGTTGCCATCCTATGATGCTTGAGTAGATTTTTGTTGTCATATCGGTGATTGGTGAATTGCTATGATTGGTTTAATTTGCTTGTGGTTATGTTGATGTCCTTTGGTGCCCATCATATGAGCGCACGTGTGGATCACACCATAGGGTTAGTTGTATGTTGATAGGACTATGTATTGGAGGACAAGGGTGACAGCGGCTTTAGCCTAGCATAGAAATTGATGCATACGGGATCGAAGGGGGCCCAATATATCTTAATGCTATGGTTGGGTTTTACCTTAATGAACGTTAGTAGTTGCGGATGCTTGCTAATAGTTCCAATCATAAGTGCATAGAATTCGATGTAAGGGATGACATGCTAGCAGTGGCTTCTCCCACATAAAACTTGCTATCGGTCTAGTAACGTAGTCAATTGCTTAGGGACAATTCCGCAACTCCTATCACCACTTTTCCACACTCTCTATACTAACTTAATTGTTTATTTATCTAAACAGCCCCTAGTTTTTATTTCAGTGCTCTTTAGTATCTTGCAAACCTATCCTACAACACCTACAAAGTACTTCTAGTTTCATACTTGTTCTAGGTAAAGTGAACGTTAAGTGTGCATAGAGTTGTATCGGTGGTTGATAGAACTTGAGGGAATATTTGTTCTGCCATTAGCTCCTCATTGGGTTCGACACTCTTACTTATCGAAAGAGGCTACAACTGATCCCCTATACTTGTGGGTTATCAATGTCCACCCCACCCCCCTTCTCCGAGCTCGGCCCCGAAAAGCTCGGAGGTTGACCCACTGCAATGCGGGCCTCGCGCAGGTTGAAAACCTTTGCCACGATGGCACTCTAGCATCAACATATTGTACCATGTGAGCTTCGAGTAGATCATGGTAATGGAAGACCTCATGAAGGTGGATGGGGGTGGGGGGCTTTGCTCAAGGCAACAACAGATCGAATTGATGGAAATGAAATAAATGGTTGCGGCTAGGTTGGGGGATCACGGGCTGGCTTCTAATTGTCGGGTAGGTTCCTCGGGTGGCACACTGACCCGGCATGCGTGAATGTGTGTAGGCCGGAGGCCATTGAGCCTCAATTTGTGTGAAAATGTGGGCGAGTACTAGGATTTCAGTGGATCTAGGATGTCGGAGTCCAAGTAAAGGACACCGTCTGGTCCAATAATCATAAGGATCCTACTTATGCATCACTGGACAGAGTGTTGATCTCATCCACCTAGGAAGAAAATTTCCTTTAGTGCACATTGAGGATTTGGCTAGGGACCTTTCTGTTCACACTCCCCTACTCATTAAATCTGAAGAGTTGCTTGTGAAACCATATACTTCGTGGTTCTTGCCTGCTGGACAGATCTATCTTTCATGCTTCAGATCTGGACATGCCTGCTTTTGGTCTATAGGCCTGGATAGGGCTCTCTTTGCCCAGGTGGCACTCAACGGCGATGTGCTCCGCCGACGGTGTTGGTTCGTGTGATGATCACTCCGGTCAGCGGCGGTCTCATTGCGGATTGTGATGGCCACCGAAAGATATTCGCGGGATTACTCTCTTCAAATCCGGTGGTTTCGTTCGGTGGCGAGATGCAACCTATGGACAACGACTTGACGCAGAGGATATGGTTGTACTGCGGCGACATGCAGCTGGTAGGATCATGGAAAAGCGGTGGCGACAATATATGATTGACTTTGGTGGTGATGCATCTCGAGTACCCGGTCTCGAGCTCCGAGATGAAAACCTATGTCTGACATGAGTGGTCATTCCCTTGTTGAAGGTGTTGCTCGTATATGCTTAGACTAATTCTTCATGGTGAAAACCTAGAGTCTGACCAATGGTGGTTGGATCCAGTGACGGCGTCGCTCCTTTCATGAAGGCGTTGCTGTTGAAGAACCCCGATGTCCTTATGCTATCATGAGATGGTTGGTGTGAATATGGTCATTGTTGTAGTTTGTCGATCGCGGATTTATTCGCTTCTGGTTTTTCTCTCGATTAGGCTAGCTTTGGTCTTATATGACTTTGTTATTTGCTAGCGGGTTTTCACTACTAGGGAAAACCTTATACACAACATCTTAGCGGTAGCGTTGGACAAAATGAGGCGCTACTGCTACTTAGGAGTAGCGCATGTAGGAAAACGGTGCTACTGCTATCATTTTAGCCGTAGCGCGTACTAGCAAAACGCGCTGCTGCTAAACTTGAACTGGGCGCACATGGCTAGCCCCACTTAGCAGCAGCGCGTATCGGTACCCAGTGCTACTGCTATTCTCCGTAGCAGTAGCGCTTTTCTCGAACCCGTGCTACTACTAACCCTATCTTATCGCCCCCACGTGGCCGACCCCCTCACTCTCCCTCTCAGTCACTCCCCCCACACGCCCCGTCGTCCGCCACCGCCGCCGCGCTGCTCCTCCTCCACCAAGGTAGTCCCTCCATCCCTCCTCCTCCCTCCTTCCTCCTCCCCT
>NW_025237371.1:0-1516 GCF_018294505.1 Triticum aestivum
ATGGCCGCCGCCGCTTCGGAGCCGGAGCGTGCCCCCGAGCAGCAGGGGCCCGCCGCAGACATAGGAGGTGATCTCCCCCTCTCCCACGCACTGGCAGCTTCCTGATCTGATGTCATCTAATTTCGACGTCAAATCGTCAGTTACAGTTTAGGGTGAATGAGGCAACTTATTAAGCGGCTTCGCCCATCGCCATTGAAGTCTGTAATATGTTCGCTCACCTTCGTTTTGATGCTCTTCGCACAGGTGCCAAAGATGCAATGAAGGAGAGCTTTGTGGTAGAGCAATCGGAACCGCTGGCCAATCCAAAGGTTGCCAACGCAGAAATGGATATGGTTTAGATTTCTCTGCCTGCTATATAGCCGATGCCCTGCGACGCTTAAAAGCTGCTTGGGCTGCTTGTGCTGCAGCTGCTGCTTGGGCTGCTGCTGCAGTTTCATGAGCTGCTGCTTGGCTGCTGCCATTTATCTTATATGCTCATTCTAAGACAATATTATGCATTTTTGCTTGCTGTGTGAACCACTGAACCTTATCCTTATGTGTTATTTGCCTATTTGTTATGGTGTGTGAACCACTGAACCTCAATATTATATGCTATTTCAGATTTTCAGTTACTTATGTGCTATGTTACCTGTTTTCTTCTGCATATTATTGAAAAAAGCCAAATTCTGGCCAATTTAAAAAAACGCTTAATCCCGGTTAAGCTGCGCTTAAGCGGCCATTGCTCTAAGCTGTGGCCTTCCGCTCCGCTTACGCTTACCGCTTTCTTGAACATTGGGGAAGATAAGTGTGTGCTAAACTGGATTGCTTCCATGACTTTGTAGGATAGTGGCGAGCCAAAGCGTAAGGTCGTGAAGCGCAACAGTAAGCTAGAGAAGGACAGGGAGTTGTTGCAACTTGCCCAGAGGTACCATGGAGTGGTAGCGGAGAGGGATGCAGGCAAGTTTCTGTTATCCAAAATGTGACCCCGATGTTTAGTTCTCCAACAGTTGAATGTAATGGATAAATCCGTTGGTTACTCTCAGTTAAGGATCCACTGTTAAAAAACCCACAGCTGTCCTTTGTTTGGAATAAAGTTATCTAATAACCATGTTAATATATAACGTGTGGTAATTTGGAAACTTCTGGATTCTTCTCATTAAACAAAACAAAACCTATATAACTAAATACCACTCTGTTTTTTTCCTTTGTATGCACACTCGTAAAATCCTTCCTACCTTAAAATGTATTCTTTTGGTCTTTCATCAGAAATTATAGCATGGAACATCTGCTGGACCAGACACATTTAGCAAGAAGAACATAGCGAAATCTCCTTTCTGCTTCTTCCATGGACAAATGTCCACTCTATATAGGAAAGATGCATTATACGATCGTTCCATCACTATATAAATGTATTCATTTATTTGAAATTGAAAAAAGCCCATTTTACTACCTTGAATAAAGTGGGTGGTTCACTTTACCCCTTGATCTATTTTTCTGCTTCTTTTACCCCCCAAACAAACCCAAACCGGACAAAACA
>NW_025237371.1:2328-4729 GCF_018294505.1 Triticum aestivum
TCTCTCTCTCTCTCTCTCTCTCTCTCTCTCTCTCCAGGCCGAGGACACGCCCTTCCGAGCCGAGGACACGCCCTTCCGAGCCGAGGACTCGAGGTAGGAACCGAGAGGCAAGTTTCTTGCCACTAATCCACAAAGTCCGCCCCTCGGCTGGGCCAATAGCAGTCAACCTGAACCAGGAGAGCACTTGCCAGAGAGGAGGTGGGCAATCGTCTCCTTGGACTGGTCGTATAGCACAAAACTCGATGTGTGCTGCAAGCCATGAAGCGCAAGATGCTCCAATCTGGTCAAGCGAGCTACAGGAAGAACTTGAAGAGCGAGATCCGACCGCGCCCTCAAAGAGAGCGTCATAGCAACTCTTGGACATGTACTGCACATCCGCCGTCCAACGCCACTAGAGGGCATCCATGTGGGGAGCAAGCTGCGCCACGCGTGCCAACTGGCAGATGGCATAGTGCCAGCACCCCATGCCGCCCCTGATATCCGAGATCCAACGTCGATGCGATCGGGCATTCTGAAGAGTCAGGGAGACCAGCTGGTGCAGCTTGGGTGCTATCTCTGAGATTGCCCGACCATGAAGCCAGCGGTCCTCCTAGAATAAGGCAGTAGCTCCGTCGCCAACCACCATCTTGGTGGATGCGGTGAACACTGCGTGTTCATCCCAGGAGAACTGGAGGCCGAGGCCTTTCCAGGGGCGGTTGGGATCAGCGAGCATCCTCTAGAGCCAGCGGACCCGGAGACTGATCGCCACCCTCCTAAGGTTCAGAACACCCAGGCCGCCCAGACGAAGGGGCCTACACACCCAATGCCAGTTGACATGGCAGTGGCCACCCTGCCAACCAAAAGGAACCCCCTGAGGATCTTGTCAATCTGGGACCGCTTGTTCAAGCCAAGAACCACCACCTAGTGCAATGGCATGGTGGCTAGCACCGACCTGACCAAGGTTAGGCCCCCAACCTTCGCCATCATCGATGCCCTCCAAGTAGGGAGGCGATCCGTGCTCATGTCAACCAATGGCTCGAGAGCCGCACTTAAAAACTTCCAGAGGACGAGGGGGATCCCGAGGTACTTGATCGGGAATGGAGCCAGCTGACACTTCATCACCAATGCAGCCTTGAGGCCACCTCGTCCGAACAACCTATGGTGGACACCAAGCATTTAGCGAAGTTGTGCAACCCCGACATGTGCCCGAAGAGCGCTAACAAGCTGCGAATAGCGAGCAACTCCCCCCTATCTGGGTGACTGAAGATGACCACGTCGTTCGCGTAAAGCGTAGACGCCAGCAAACGAAGTGCGAGGCGCGTAACTACGGAGCACCCCGAATTCCCTGGCCCTGGTCAAAACAAACTGTTGAATGTCCACTACCAGACGAACCCAGCGCCTAGCCTGTCTTCCTCAGTTCATCCCGACACGGCGCATGCACAGGTGAACGGACTGGGCGCTGGCGCTAACCCTACCGGACATCTGGATCGGAGCAGAGCGCCGCCCCGAGCGTCGGCGCGCCACCCCCGCGCCGCAGGCACGGCCCCAAGCCACCGAGCAGCGTCCCCGCGCCCGCACGCTACCACGCGCTCGCCTCGTCCTCGATTGCTCGGCACTTCGGCAGGCACGACCAGGACTGCGCTCGGAGCACGCTGACCGCCGTCCATCGTAACGGCCCGGGTCGCAACAGACAGCACGCAGGGGCTAACGCCAATCCACTGGGCCTAGCGTGAGTGTTCCAATCCCTCATTTTCTGAAATTTCCCCATTCGAGAATAGAGGATGATCCTTAATTTTGTTTGATTCATTGTAGCATTCAATCGAAAGTGCTCCCTCCGTCCCATAATATAAGAGCGTTTTTTACACTCTTATATTATGGCACGGAGGGAGTAAGAAGCAATTTGTTGACGTATGTTGTTGTTCTGTAGGTGTGAAAAATGAGAAGTTATTGCTACTAAGAACAATTTGTACTTTTGTTGTCGCTATTGTAATCTTTCATGTCCATATTGTTGTGCCGCAATATTTTTTTCTTGCTTCCGCATACCATTTAGAAAATCTTGGCCCCGCCAATGTGGTTGGAGAATATCTTTTCCACAGATTATTGTGGGCTTGAACTGTTCTCTGCACAATCCTCGCGTTCAAGATGAGCCCTTAAGGTCTCATGTTTCTCTGGCGTTCGGAGGACTGGACGATGCAACTTTGCGGTTTGCCGGAGACGGCAAAGCTGGCTGATGGTGAAAATGCCATTGGAGTGAAAATATCGATAAATGTTGGCGATCCGAGCGTTGGATTGGCAACGAATGAACCAGATCAAGCTGCTCCATTTCACCATGCCGTCACCCGAATTCGTCCCGCCATAGAGAAAGAGAGCTCCGCCTCTAGATCGACGCTGGTGCCCCCATCCAATCCGCCATCACATAGCC
>NW_025237372.1:0-4729 GCF_018294505.1 Triticum aestivum
AGCTCATCATATTCCGCAGAGCATGGTTGAAAGCAAGCATGAGGAATTCCGCAATCTAAAGCAAGGCTCTTTGTCTGTCTATGACTACAACAAGTTGTTCCAGAAGCTTGCCCGCTTTGCCAAGCAGGACGTGCCTGATGAGAAGAGCATGATATATCAGTTCAGGGGTGGTCTCAGAGAAGAAATTCAGCTTGCTCTTGTCCTCTTTGAGCCCTTGAGGTACGATGAGTTCTACAACATGGCACTGAAGCAAGAGGCTGCTCAGTTGAGGTGTGATGCTTCCAGGAAGCGAGTCAGAGATGTTACTCCTTCTTCCTCTATTCAAGTGGCCAAGCAGCAGAAGTTTTGGCTTCCTCCTCCTCCGTTCCGTCAGCCGTATCAGCAGAAGAGCAAAGGTGGCAGTGGTTCTTCCCACCCACCCAACCCTAGCTTTCAGAACAAGACTTCGTCTCAAGCTCCAAGATCGAGTGCTCTGTATCACCGTCCGCTTTCAGAGGTCACGTGCAACAAGTGCCAACAGAAGGGTCACTATGCCAACAAGTGTCTCAACCAGAGGCGTCTTCCTCCTCCTCTTCCTGTCATATCGGCAAGTACAGTTGTGGTCAAGCATAACCCCAAGCATGCCAAGGTCAATTTGATGAATGCAGCTCAGGCAGAGGACTCGTCAGATGTGATCATGGGTAACCTTCCTGTTAATGATATTCCCGCAAAAGTTCTTTTTGACACTGGTGCATCGCATTACTTCATCTCGAGACCGTTTACTAATAGGCATGAATTGGTTTCGCAAGTTTTGCCTAGTCCTTTAGCAGTTGTTTCTCCCGGTAAGCGCATGCAGGCTAACTCCATCGTTCCGGATGTTTCTATCACTTTGGGTGACTACAAGTTCTTGGCTTCTCCTACGGTTCTCGGTGACTCGGATATTGATCTTATTCTCGGAATGGATTGGCTTTCTAAGCACAAGGCTCAGCTTGATTGTGCAGCAAGGCAGATTCAATTAACTCATTCGTCTGAGGATGTAATTGTCTTTCCCGCTCGTGATGATACCATTCGTCTATTTTCTCTCAATGAGAAGGGTGAATTGGATGCCATCTCGCAAATTCCAGTCGTTTGCGAATATCAAGACGTCTTTCCAGAAGAGCTCCCAGGAATGCCTCTGCACCGGCCAGTTGAATTCATTATTGATCTTGAGCCTGTCACGGAACCTGTATGCAAGCGTCCTTACAAGATCGGACCTGAAGAGTTGAAGGAGCTGAAGAAGCAACTCGATGAGCAAGAAAGAATGGGTCTCATCCGGCCTAGTTCTTCTCCATGGGGTTGTGGTGTTCTTTTTGTGAAGAAGAAGGATGGAACGGACCGACTTTGTGTTGATTACCGTCCAGTGAATAAGAAGACCATCAAGAACAAATACCCACTTCCCAACATCAATGAGCTGTTCGAACAACTCAAAGGTGCTCAAGTATTCTCCAAGCTTCATCTCCGTATGGGTTATCACCAGATTCGCATTCGTGAAGAAGATATTCCCAAGACAGCATTCAGAACAAGCTTTGGTTCATATGAATACACTGTCATGTCTTTTGGCCTCGCCAACGCTCCTCCGACGTTCTCTCGCATGATGAACTTCATCTTCAACGCCTACACCAATGACTTCGTTTTGGTCTATCTCGACGACATTCTGGTTTTCTCGAAGAACAAGGAAGATCATGCCAAGCATTTGCGTTTGGTTCTTGATAAGCTCAGAGAACATCAGTTCTACGCCAAGTTCTCCAAGTGTGAATTTTGGCTTGATGAGGTTCTTTATCTTGGTCATATCATCTCTGCCAAGGGCATTGCCGTGAATCCTGAGAAGGTGTCTGCAATTGTGAATTGGGAACCTCCTCAGAACGTGAAGCAACTCCGCAGTTTCCTCGGTCTCGCAAGCTATTGCCGAAGATTCATTGAAAACCTTTCTAATATCGCGAAGCCTCTCTCTGATCTTCTTCAGAAGCACGTCAAGTACGTTTGGTCTCCGGAGTGTGATATTGCTTTCAACACTTTGAAAGAGAAATTGATCACTGCTCCAGTTCTGACTCCGCCTGATGAATCCAAGCCATACGAGGTCTTTTGTGATGCCTCTCTCCAAGGTCTTGGTGCAGTATTGATGCAAGAGAAGAAAGTGGTTGCTTATACATCTCGCCAGTTGAAGCCTAATGAGAAGAACTACCCCACTCATGATCTCAAGTTGGCGGCAGTTGTGCATGCTCTTTTGACTTGGAGACATCTTCTATTGGGAAGAAAAGTGGATATTTTCACTGATCACAAGAGTCTCAAGTACATCTTCACTCAGCCTAATCTCAACCTCAGGCAAACTCGATGGGTCGAAATGATTCAAGAGTATAATCCGAGTATTGAGTATACTCCAGGCAAGGCCAATGTGATTGCTGACGCTTTGAGCAGAAAGGCCTACTGCAACAGTCTGATTCTTAAGCCTTATCAACCCGAGCTTTGTGAAGCTTTCCGCAAACTTAATCTGCAAGTTGTTCCTCATGGTTTCCTCGCCAACCTTCAAGTCTCTCCTACCTTAGAAGACCAGATTCACCAAGCCCAGCTTCTTGATGCTATGGTGAAAAAGGTGAAGATTGGGATTGCCAAGAGTCAGTCCAAGTACAAGTGCTACCGCCTTGATGACAAGGACACTCTCTTCTTCGAGGATCGAATTGTTGTACCCAAAGGTGACCTCCATAAAGTGATCATGAATGAGGCTCACAATTCTCTCCTCTCCATCCACCCTGGGAACACGAAGATGTATCAGGACCTTAAGCAAGCTTATTGGTGGACTCGAATGAAGCGCGAGATCACTCAATTCGTGAATGAATGTGATGTCTGCAGAAGAGTGAAGACAGAACACCAAAGGCCAGCAGGTCTCCTCCAACCTCTTGCCATTCCAGAATGGAAGTTTGACCACATTGAGATGGACTGCGTGACTGGGTTTCCAAAGTCCAAGCGTGGCAATGATGCTATATTCGTTGTCATCGACAAACTCACCAAAGTGGCTCATTTTCTGCCTATCAAAGAGTCGATCACTGCAGCTCAATTGGCGGAACTCTATACCTCTCGTATTGTCTCTCTGCATGGTATTCCTCAAGTGATCTCTTTAGACCGTGGCAGCATCTTTACCTCGAAGTTTTGGGATTCTTTCCAGAAGGCCATGGGCACCAAGATCCGCTTAAGCACAGCTTTCCATCCTCAAACAAGCGGTCAAGTCGAGCGTGTCAACCAGATTCTTGAAGATATGCTCAGGGCTTGTGTGATCTCCTTCGGCATGAAGTGGGAGGATTGTCTTCCTTATGCTGAATTCTCCTAGAACAATAGTTTTCAAGCAAGTTCGGGCAAGGCCCCATTTGAAATTCTGTATGGCAGGAAGTGCCGTACCCCTCTCAACTGGTCTGAAACCGGTGAACGTCATCTTTTGGGTAATGACTTAATCACAGAAGCAGAAGAAATGTGCAAAGTTATTCGTGATAACCTCAAAGCAGCCCAATCCCGCCAGAAGAGCTACCATGATAGTAAGCACCGTGATTTGGCTTTCGAGATCGGAGAT
The DNA here is from genome assembly GCF_018294505.1 of Triticum aestivum. Classification (NCBI taxonomy): domain Eukaryota; kingdom Viridiplantae; phylum Streptophyta; class Magnoliopsida; order Poales; family Poaceae; genus Triticum; species Triticum aestivum. The sequence continues at coordinate 3,578 of NW_025237372.1, forward strand.
CATGTTTACCTTCGTGTCTCTCCTATGAAAGGTACTCGTCGCTTCGGTATCAAAGGGAAGCTTGCCCCTAGATACGTGGGACCTTTCAAGATTGTCAGCAAGAGAGGCGACCTCGCCTATCAACTCGAGCTTCCTTCAAACTTTGCAAGTGTTCATGACGTGTTCCATGTCTCTCAGCTTCGAAAGTGCTTCAAGACTCCTGACCGCACCGTCAACTTCGAGGATATTGAGCTCCAAGAAGATCTCTCTTATCGTGAGCACCCAGTTGCTATTCTTGAAGAGACTGAACGCAAGACTCGCAACAAGTCAAACAAATTTCTCAAAGTCAAGTGGTCACACCATTCCGACCGTGAAGCTACCTGGGAACGCGAGGACCACCTCCGTTCTGAGTACCCGGCGTTATTTCAGTCCTAGATCTCGGGACAAGATCCTTTCGTAGTGGTGGAGTGTTGTAACACCCCGGATGTAATTTTCCCAATTTGTACTCCAACTCTTGCCGTTTCCGGCGTTAAGTTATATTTATTTTCTCGGGTTCGGGTCTTTTGTCTTTCGTGTTGTTGTCGTTGTCATGCATCTCATATCATGTCATCATGTGCATTGCATTTGCATACGTGTTCATCTCTTGCATTCGAGCTTTTTCCCCGTTGTCCGTTTTGCATTCCGGCGCTTCGTTCTCCTCCGGTGGCCATTTCTAGCTTTCTTTCGTGTGTGGAGATTAAACATTTCCAGATTGGACCGAGACTTGCCAAGCGGCCTTGGTTTACTACCGGTAGACCGCCTGTCAAGTTTCGTGTCATTTGGACTTCGTTTGATACTCCAACGGTTAACCGAGGGACCGAATAGGCCTCGTGTGTGTTGCAGCCCAACACCCCTCCAATTTGACCCAAAACCCACCAAACTCTGCTCCATCACCTAGAGCGTTCGATCACGATCGCGTGGCTGAAAACCGCACCTCATTTGGACTCTCCTAGCTCCACTTATGCCTATAAATACACCCCCTCCACAAATTCGCAGTTCATTCTCCCCCCTAACCCTAAAATCTCAGATCCGACGCCGCCGGACACGTCCGGACGGCGCCGGACACGTCCGCCGCCGCCTCAGCCACTCTCCTCCCGCCACATGGCTTCCCCGCCGGCACCTCCCCGCGCGGCC
>NW_025237373.1:0-4729 GCF_018294505.1 Triticum aestivum
CCCGGCGCAGGGAGTGCGCGGAGGAGCCGCTGCTCGCCGGCGCGCGGGGGGGAGGGGGGGCGATGGAGCTGCTGCCGGCCGAGATCCGCCGCGGGCAGGCGAGTTGCGAGCGGGACTCCTCGAGGTGGGGCGGGAGGCGGGGCAGCTCCAGCAGCGACCCGCAGCCCGGCGGCTCCAGCGGCGAAGGTCGTCGGCGGCGGCGACCAGCGCAGCCAGCGGCGAAGGGCGGCGGCAGCTCCCGCGGCGGCTCCAACGGCGACCTGCGGCTGCCGCAGCGAGCGGCCCCAGGGGCGAAGGGCGACGGGGAGGGGGGCATCCGCGGCCACGGCCGGCGACTCCAGCGACGAGCGGCTTCCGCGGCTGCACCTGCGGCGAAGTGCGGCTCCGGCTGCACATGTTGGCCCGCTGGCGCCTGAAACATGGGCCCGGCCTGGCAGAAACGTGATTAACCGCGGCGAAGTGGGCGGTTCCACGACTTGGTAGTTTTTAGTCATAGATTAGCAAAAAAGTGGTAGTTTTCGGGACAAAATCGCAAAGTGGTAGTTTTTCGTCACGGTTCCATGAATTGTGGTAGTTTTTGGTTCAATACTCCTACACGGGGCTTTCCGTAAACAAAAGTTTCTCTCCATTGCTTGCCATCCCCTGTATCATGGATTATCACATCAATGAACCTATTACAAGATTCTAAGACTGTAACCTGGAGCGACTCGTCCCAGAAGAGACCAAGACCTCCACTTTTCCCTTCAGAATCAACACCTTTAAAACCACGAAGTACAAGCCTCCATTTTATCTTTTCTACTTTCCCAACAGGTTGCCTCGTCTCGCAGAGAAAGACGAGCTTGGGGTTGTTGGCCTTTGCAAGGGCCAACAGGTCACGAACTGTTCAGATGTTCCCCACCCCATGACAGTTCCAAATTAGGTGACTCATTGCACCCGGCGGCATCCCTCGAGGGGGTCCGCCGATGTATTGGATTTACCTTCACTTTCATCATCTTTCTTGGCACGTTTGCTGCCTTGACTGCTAGTTGGTGATACGTCGTCTCCTTCCACATAAGGCTTGTTGGACCGCAGCATTGGCCTCGAAGCAACATTTACTAGTGCTGCGTTGACGATTTCTTCCTCATCAACATTCAGACGCTTCCTTGAGTTCCTATCAACATCCATTTCAATTATACCTGGAGTCTTTAGCGGCCTGGTGGCAGTATCATTCAGATCATCACCCTTCTTCCAAGCCTCAGGTTCTCCTCCAGGCATCGGCCTCCTCTGAGCACTGCCTCGAGCACCCCCCTTTGGCTATGTGAAATTTGGGGGGTCGGCATAGAGCCAGTCTCCAAATCTGAGATCAATTGCAGCATGGATACCAGTGCCACACTCTTTGAAATCATGTCCTATCCTGCCACAAAACTTGCAAAAATTGGCCAATTTTTCATATCTCACCGCGAATACCTGTCTTTCCTTCCCTCTCACAATACTGACATGTTTGGTTAATGGTTCCCGAACATCATGGCGAACCCTACTCTGATGTAGTCACCGCGTGAATTTCCTTGCAGCTGAATCTCCAATACCTCTCCTGCCTTCTTGATGAGCTTCTCCACCAGATTGTTCTTACAGTAACCATCTGGTAACTTATGGATTTGTAGCCAAATCGGCATATGGAAAATCTCAATCTCCTCTGCTTTGCTGAAGCCATCATAAGGCTGCAACAGTACAACCAAGTTTCGGAATAACCAGGGCCCCTTCTCCATGATCCTCTCCCAATCTCCAAGGCATGAATCGCACTCGTTGCGCCGTCTTCCACGCCGCACACATATCTCTGAAGAAAGCCGCCTGACTAAAGTTCTTCACAGTGTGAACCCTAGCCAAAGCTAGCCATCGCACACTTTCATTGATCTCGGGGTTATCCTCATCACCACCAGGTCCTCGAATTCTTCTCCTTCAAGGTCAAGCTGATCGAAAAAATCGCCTAGATCCGTAGGATTTATATCCCTAGCCCCGCCGCTCGACGCCGATAGGGCATCCGCAGGGGACGCCATCACCTTGGATGATCTAGGAGGCGATTGAATGAGGAAACGGTGGCCCAGATCGGCCACAGTTACGGGGTGGACTCTGGCGGCGGTGGAGTCGCCGCGGAGGAAGACAGACCCTAGACGCTGCTTAGGGGATTTTTTCCACAGTGCAGTAGCCTTCACTCTCTTTTACTATTACTAGCTAAATACACGTGCGTTGCCACGGAGTGAAAGATATATATTGAGATGTTTTCTTACTATTTGTTTTATTTTTGACCATGTGTTAGTAAATATGGTGTCTCCCTAGCATCCAATACATGTTCTTTAGATGGTCTATCTTCGTCTTTGTCTCGAACCGTTGTACTCCTACTGATATCTTTCCTTCTTAATCGTCATGAACTGTATTGGAAGATAGACTCGTTCGTAAAACAATTATAGCAATTTTCCGGTGAGTAGATACTAAAACTGGAGTCGACTCAACTACGAAAGAAGTATCCACAACATTGTTTCAAGGAAGGTGCCAGAATAAAAAGCAGCAAATAATATTTTGTGTCAACATTTTTCTTTGCAGAATCTTCTATCCTTTTGCCTCTTAAGTGGTCACTCATCATGAAGGCTATGCACTAATTCATCTTCACGTAATAGGCTAAAATCTTTGATTTTAAAATCTGGACAACCTTATTTGGACTTGTCAAGGTAGCACCAAAGATGGATGACAAATTCACAAGATTTGGTGGATCAAATTCTTTTGTCATCTCAGGGAAGTTGCTCTGCTAAGAGAAACAAATAATTGAATAATTGTGCTAATTGAGAAATAATGTTACATGTGTCCTCATATCCTAGAAGAAGAAGAAAAATGAAATTTGGGTTGCTATAGTAGACTTGTCTCGACCACAAGGATATATGAGGGAGTCTACCTTTTCTGTCTCTGTATGTCATCACTCGGTCCGTCAGATCTAGCGTTACAAAGCTGAGAGAAATTTGGATCTCTCCAAATCTATTTGCAATCACCAGCTTTCTTTTGCATATGGTAAATAAGATGCCTAGAACCAAAAAAATCATTCGCCACAAACAGAAGTACAATCTTAATTGTAGCTACAAACAGAAGTACAATCTGAATTGTACAATTATGAAGAAATGAGGACAATCAACTAAGCAGAACTGTGATAGTCCGGTGAAAGGTATTGCACGCCAGTTAGTGCATGAGCAAGCACAAACCACTTATTTTTGCACATACATGCGCAGAAACTTTAGCTTGTCTACTAACATAGCAAAGCTCAGACCTCAAAGGATAATACTCTGCTAGGTGCCTTTAGACTTTAGTTCACCACGCATACATGAGTATCCATGTGTATAGAGTTGAGTTTTGTAGATCCATTCTTCGCAGGTTACTTCTTGGGCTGGTACCACAATTGCCAGCGGCATGCTTGCTCCTCCATCTCTACTGAGATTAGAGCATTATGGACAGAATTCAGACACCGCCTGGAATATATCGTCTTCATTTAAACAAATCTAGTGTATATAATGCGAACCATCTATTAATATATTGTCGCTTAAATACCATCCTCGAGGAGCCATGCTACACAAATGCCACTAAAAACTGCACCAACGATAAACAATTGAACATTCTTGACACTAAATTAATGTAGGGAAGCACCACCTGGTCAAATTTTGTTTTTCAGATATTTCTAATAGCACATATTATTGCCATTCTTGACGAATCAATCACAAATGCAATTAAAAAAATCAGAACCATAATAATTACCAGAACCGTGTTTCTTTTCTGTGCCTGTCCCTCACATACGAAATAACTGGATTTATGTGGAACCCGTTAGATGCAATCGTATGTGTAAATTTAAAACATTACTTTTATACCCCAAAAAAATCTGAAACAATTGCACATCAGTATATATTTCATTTTGCACACGGTAACGACACTGGAGCACCTCTTCTTCTATGTTTCTGCAATGTCAGGTAGCATAGATGGATATGTTTGATTAGTAATACTAACCTCAAGCAGATCAAACCCATCAGCATCGAGACTGAAAATTACAAAAGACGAGTATGAGACGTACGCGTTTGAGTTCGGGAGCTTGCCTAGTTATGGCCAAGATATCCTCATTTCGAGTGCCCAGCAACCTAGCATTCAAAAAACAAGATAGACTATCAGGGTCAGATACCCTCTATTAATGTCAAGCAATAAGAGAATTAACATCTGACAAGGTGTGGTACTGTACATCAAATTGTGCAGGAGCATAGCTGCTGCACCTTCTCCACGGAAAAGTGCCATGGTTGCGATCAAGTCAGACGCCATTTACCGGAAGTTCAGCATATCTTTGTAAGAGAGTTGAATATCAAATATGTGCTAATTTATCATGTCCAGTTTATCCTACCAAAGTGCAGCCCACTGACCAAATCTAGTGCCAAGAAGGAACCTAGGGCCTGTACCTCATAGTAAGAATCTGCAAAGCAATTACATGCGTCATGAACAGATCAAGGAAGGGGAATTGTGCAGAATCAGCCATTAATCAGGTGCAATATGAATCAGGAACCAGACATCATGTGTGTCTTGAGAGGAACCGTAAAGGCCAGTCCATGAGCAAGTTTTTGTGCGGCTTGAAGTCCCAGTGCAACACACAACGTCTCTGCCACACCCTTGCAGAGCTGGCACATCATGATGTACATGCACAACATCACCGGGCCACCAACCACCAGATCAAACA
>NW_025237374.1:0-4728 GCF_018294505.1 Triticum aestivum
CCACCTCGTCATTTCCACCGCCGATCTGAACAGCCACTCAGTAGTCCTCAAGCCAAGTGTCAGGCTTGGACTCACCGTTGAACTTGCTGACTCCAGTCGCCAACCTGAAGTTGGGAGGAATCACCGCGGCTCTGATGGCTCTGCTGAAGCACTCTGGTCCGGAGACGTGTACCCGGCTGCTGGTGGGTATGTCTCTGTCATTACCCTCTCTGTGGGCTCTGTTCCGGTCGACCAGACCTTGAACGATGATGGATCTCGCGTCAAAGCCTGGTTCTCTAGGGTCGACTGGAATTCTTCGTCCGCCACTATACTGGCGTCTGTCATCTGGCTGCCGAGGCATATATGATCCACCCCTCCGGGGAGGAGTGGGCACTCGACGTCGATCATTGCGATCGACTCGGTGATCATCCTGCTCATAGTTCCTGTACTGATCGTGTCGGTCACCACGCCCTTCAAGCCTCGGGGGTGATCTGGGGCTATGAGCCGACTGGACTGTATTCGCTGCCATGGACCTGCTATGGATCCTGTTCCGTGACTGCGACACAGCTGAATTCTAATCTCCAGCTGCCCAGAGCAAATCCCTGATCTGCATCAAGCCTCTGCCAGCCTCTGACTGGGAAGGCTGAATCGACTCTGCTATACGTGTTGCAGCTGCTAAATTCTGGATTGGAGTGCGGTATACCTGAGTCGGAGGTTTAAAGAATTGGCGTCGACTGGAGTCCGGAATCCGTTGCCGCGCGCACTCGTCGAGTGCTCGCTGAAGGTTCTCCAGTCGAGTGCGCTCAGCCAGGTTGGCCAAGCGCGCATCCTCTAAGGCGCGAGCCTCAGGGGTTTCTCCAATGATCGGAGTATGAAGTGCATCCATGTTCCGGCGGCGAAGCGCTTCCCTTTGCTGTGAGTCGAGGGGCTTGGGGCGGTACTCCTCATGGTCGTGCGACGGGTCGCCTCCTCCGTTGCCTCCCTCGGTGCCAGGAAAACCGGGGGGAACATGCGGTCCATTGACCATCAGGACCTCCGCCGCCAGATCACTGCTGTCGCATTCGGATGCAGTCTCTGCGGAGCCAGTCGACAGGTCGAATAGGCCGTAGAGAGATTCGTCGGGCTCGATTGCCGCGACTTGGGCAGTGGTTGAGTGGCGAGCCACTGCGTGCCTCACCCACCGCTGAAGCCTCGACCGACCGGAGCGCTTACGCCGGCGGGAAGCTGGGAGGGAGGATGACACGAAAACCGGCCGATACTGAGTCGACGGTTGCCGCAGAAGGAGGCCGCGGACGCATGCTCGAAAATGCGTAGCTCCGCGGACCGGGAGCGCATCCACGTCGAGCGGGGCCTCCTGCAGCCAGGCAGAGTCGTCGGCGATGAATGTGAGCGCGCCGAGACGGATCTCACGGCCCTCAACCAAACCTCCACCTGAAACCATGATGATGGGAATCGAAAACATTCCAACTTCTCCAATAAGTCGCTAAGACACCTGCCCCACGGTAGGCGCCAACTGTCATGGTTCTAAGTCTGATAGTAGAATGGGGGGTAGGTATGGAGAGGCAAGATCCTAGCTATGGAGTAGTTGTACACACGAGTGTTTTACGAGTTCAGGCCCTTCTCAGAGGAAGTAATAGCCCTATGTCTCGGAGCCCGGAGGCGGTCGACTGGTTTATGTGTATATGACTTACAGGGGTGTGAACCCTTCTACCAGTGGAGGGGGTGGCTTATATAGAGGATGCCAGGACCCTAGCCAGCCCACGTAGCAGAGGGTTAAAGTACATTAAGGCCTTGCGTTACTGGTAACGCCCTACATAAAGTGTCATCATGACCATTAAGACTACTTAATTACAGATCATTTGGATACAGAATAGATCCTGAATTCCTGATGGTCGAGTGAGTCTTCATGGTCGAGTGTCTTCAGGTTCGTCGAGTGTCTTCTAGTCCGTCGAGTGGAGTTCCTCTTGGTCGACTGAAAGACGGCTTCTTCTAAGAGATATCCTTGGGGAGGGTACCTTGGACAGGCCCGTAACCCTACCCTAGGTACATGGCTTCATCAACAGGACCTCGCATAATTCTTTTCTTTTTACCATTTCCAAGACGTACACAGCTGGTGCCATATCCCGTGGTTTACCTTCATCTTGCACCTGCAAATCCTTTCTGATACCCAAGTGTGTCAAATCAATCGTAGATTTTAAGGTATCTTTCATCTTGCCTTCAATATTAAGAAGTGTGCCGATAATGTTGTCACATATATTTTTGTTGATGTGCATCACATCAAGATTATGCCGCAGATCAAAATCTTCCCAATACTCCAAGTCTCACAAAGTGGACCTGCGGGTAAACAATAATCTCTCTTCTGCCCTGCCACGCTTCCTTTTCCCGCTACCATTACCGGGATGGTTTCCTGGTGTAATATGCCTGACCTTCTCTAATTCCACTTGCAACTCATCGGAGGTGAGCCTCTTTGGCGCATCATGGTTTTCATGCTTTGCATTGAACACATGTCTTCAGTATTTTCTAGGATGCGGCTTGTCCTTGGCAAGGAAATGGCGGTATGCAATGTAACAGATCTTGCCAAGTATTGCGTATGATAGCGGATTCCTGTCACAGCAAACACATGCATTGTAACCATGTGTCGTTCACCCTGACATAGTGCCCAAAGCCGGATAATCATGGATGCACCAAATTATAACAGCATGTAGAAAGAAATCAGCTGGTGGGCTGCTATATAGGTCTCGAGTGAGAACACCCTTCCATAGCTGTTGAAGTTCCTCCACAAGAGGCTCCATGAACAAATCAATATCCTTTCTAGGACTTTTTGGACCTGGGATGAGCAAGGCCATCATGTAGTTTGATTCTTTGGTGCAGACATTTGGAGCATGTTGTAAGGTATAACAAGCACTGGCCACATGCTATATGTGGCGCTCTGGTGGCCAAACGGTTTAAATCCATCTGAAGCTAAGCCAAGTCTATTGTTTCTCGGGTCAGCAGCAAACTTTTTGTGTTTATCATTGAAGCTTTTCCACTCACTACCATGAGATGGATGGCTCATTACACTCTGATCTCTGTACTCCTGGTTCCTAGAATGCCACAGTACATCCTCTCTTGTTTCAGCATCATGAAACAACCTCTGCAATCTTGGTGTAATTGGAAAATGTCTCAGAACATTATGAGGGATCCTCTTCACAGCATCGCCATCTTTCCATCTTGATGATTTGCATTTTGGGCATTCACTTAAGTTGGCATAATCCTTCCGGAATAGAACACAATTATTATTACAAACATGGATCATATCATATCCAATTCCAACTGCACGAAGGAAATCCTTCATTTTACTGTAGGTGTGTGGCAGCTCAGACGCATCTGGGAAAGATTTGCGGAAAGCAGCCAACATCGCATCGAATGATTTGTTGGTCATCTGCTCAGATGTCTTCACCTGAAGAAAGGTGACCATAGCTGAGAATACTGACAGCTTATTTCCTGGGGTGACAGCAATGTTGCATTGTTCCAACATGCGGGCCCACCATTTTTCTTCTGCAGGTGAAAGTTCAAGGAATGCACGAGCGTTTCGTAGCATTGTTTTAATGTTGGTCAAACTCACTGGCTCCGCCACCACCACCTCCTCCTCCTCTTCCACCTGAGCATCAGGCAGATCAAGATGGTGATCTGCTACTTCCACGTAGTCAATAACATTGACTAGTATATGTGACCAACATCCCATACAAGTGTAGATGATTTTGCACAGTTGACTGGGGTCTTGTAACTGAATTCATACAAATGCTACACGGGCAGAGCACATCTGATTTCGGACCACTGTACTCAGCTATGATAAAGTTCATGAAGTTTTCAACCCCCTCGACATATGCAGCAGAGAATCTTCGAGCAGAAGTTATCCAAGTCCTGTCCATCTGTTAGACATACAAATTAGTTCTTCTACTAGATATTATAGGAAAAACATATATGCTTTTTTGTGAAGTCCAGAAAAAAATACCTAGGTCGATGTCTAAAGCTATGGCAAGATATTTGGACGAGCAGATCTAAGTAACGAAATATATGTAAAGCTAATTCAGCAAACAGATTTGACTGCTAAATTATGGCAGGCTGTTTCAGCAGTCAATGAGGCCGAGCACACAGCCATCAAACTATCGAAGGCCATCGCAGCAACAAAGATCGAGTATAAAACGGTGTAGAGCTATTTCACCTAACAGATTGGCTACTAGACCATGGCAATCTACGTCACAATAAATATATGGCAGGATATTTTAGCAACTAATCGGCCTTGGCATGCCATCTCAGCTAAGCAGATTGAGTGTAGAACAGGGCAAGGAAGCTTCTTAAGCAGAGCATATTGACAGTAAACTACTTCGGCAAACAGTGAGATTAACAGCGTCTATCAGCTAACATTCAGCGCTACACCGACATGAACGGGGCCTCAGTCTAGAATGCGCGTATCGTGGGAGAAGCTGACCGCCGTGCGTCTCCACACGAACGTCGCCAGCGGTGGCGGCGCTGACCGCCGTGCGCCTCAACAAGAACGTAGCCAGAGGTGGTGGTGCGGCTAGAGGACGGCAGTCTACGAGAGCGTACTATGGGAGCGAGAGGGTCACCGTGCGTCCCTCTATGAACCACGGCGCCAACATATCGGCGCGGCGGGAGGGCGGCTTTGGCGGAGCGAATGGAGTGGAGGGGGCGGGGGGAGGATGGTTTGGGGAATATTATTAGCTAGTTGGCCGAAGGGCGGACGAA
>NW_025237375.1:0-4728 GCF_018294505.1 Triticum aestivum
ACACTTAGTCCTCGCCCAATCACTCTGGTAAGTCTTCAAGGTAGACTTCCGAACCTTCACAGACTTCGTTCACCCGGCAATCCACAATGACTCTTGGATGCTCAGAACACGACGCCTAACCGGCTGGAGGATACACAGTCCTCAAGTGTAATATGTCTTCAGGTCACACAGACAGAAAGACTTTAGTGATGCCTAACACTCTTTGGTTCTGGGTGTTTGGGCTTTGTCCTTGCAAGGATTTCTCTCTCAAAGGCTTCAAGGTGGGTTGCTCTCAAAATGACAAAAGTCGTAAATTAACTCTGAGCAGCCACCAATTTATGGTGTAGGGGGTGGGCTATTTATAGCCACAAGGCAACCCGACCTGATTTGTCCAAAATGGCCCTGGGTCACTAAGGAACTGACACGTGTTCCAACGGTCAGATTTCAAACACACGCGGCAACTTTACTTGGGCTACAAGCAAAGCTGACTCATCCAGCTCTGGATAAGATTTGCTCTCATTGTCTTCGCTCGAAGACATAGGATTTGGGTTGAGCATCACTTCAGTCACTCTGACTTAGTTCACATGGAACCCACTTAACAGTACGGTGGTTCTTATGACTCAACAAAGAAGAAAAGGAAACAACGAAGCCACACAGTCTTCGTGCTCCATAGTCTTCACGTAATGTCTTCTCATGTCATAGTCTTCAATATGAATATCTTCTCATACCACCATTGTCTTTAATGTCTTCATACATTTTTAGGGGTCATCTCCGGTAGGTAAACCGAATCAATGAGGGACACTACCTACGTTATCCTGCAATTCTCACAAACGCATTAGTCCCTCAACCAACTTTGTCGTCAATACTCCAAAACCAACTAGGGGTGGCACTAGATGCACTTACACTTTTCTTTAAGAATCATGATAGTACGAGATATCTCTTCATTGATTTATAGTATAATTCATGTTCTTCACTTATATCTTTTAAGTATGATCTTATAGAATTGCTCTTTGTGCTTCACTTAAATTGTTTGAGTATGGTTCTATAGAATGCTTCGTGCGCTCCACTTATATATTTTGAGCTTGGATATTGGCTAGTCTATATTAATTATAGAATTCTCCAGGAACTTCACTTATATATTTTGGAGTATGAATAATACTATAATTTAAAGTGGGTTTGGAAGAGTGTCAACTTTAGGAATTAGTGATCCCACTATCTTGGAGGGTGTTGAATCTTCGTATGATATTTATGAAAGTGGATTTGGAAGAGTGTCAACTTTAGTTAGTATTCCACTATTTCGGAAGAGGTTCCAATTGAGTATGAGAACAAAGTTACTATCCATTATTCTACTGAAAATTATTATGAGGGAGTAATATGTGCTTGTAGGAGTTGCAATAATATCAAGTTTCCTCTCTATGTGCTTAAACTTTTGAAGTTATACTTGTTTTGCATTCCTATGCTAGTTGAATTTTGTTCCTATAAATTGTGTTCTCACAAAATCCCTAGGCATAGGAAGTGAGTTAGATTTAAATGTGCTAGTCATATTCTTCATGATGCTCTCTTTGTGTTTCAACTCTTTTCTTTTATGCGAGCATCATTGAAATCATCATGCCTAGCTAAAAGACATTAAAAAAAGCGCTTGTTGGGAGACAACCCAATATTTACTCTTACTGTTTTTGTGTGTCTACATGATTAAGCTATTGTATTAATCATGTTTTATAGCTTTTGTTTCAATAAAGTGCCAAGTAAGACCTTTGGGAAGACTTGGGTGAAAGTTAATGTAATCTTGCTGTAAAAAACAGAAACTTTGCGCTCACGAGATTAGCTGTCATGTTTTACAGAGGAGAGATTTTGAGTTGATTCTTTTCACATAAGATTAATAGACAAATTACTCACGTCCACCAATTTATTTCAAAAATTTTGGAGTAGAAGAAGTATGGCTATTGTTCAGATCATTACAGACTGTTCTGTTTCTGACAGATTCTGTTTTCATCGCATAGTTTGCTTGTTTTCTAGTTTCTATGGCTTATATTTCGCAATATAAATTGTAGAAATGATATGGTACAGTAGACATTGTGTGAAAAAAATTATGAACCCTGTATTTTACAGCACCAAAGTGAATGGTTCACTCTTTATCATACTAACCTATCTCACGAAGTTCCATTAAGTTTTGTGTGGTTGAAGTTTTCAAGTTTTGGGTGAGATATCGATAGGAGGAGAATAAGGAGCGGGAAGACCCTAATCTTGGGTATGCCCAAGGCACCCCAAGGTAATATTCACGGAGGACTCAAGCGCCTAAGCTTGGGGATGCCCCGGAAGGCATCCCCTCTTTCGTCTTCAAAACTATCGGTATACCTTACTCGGAGCTATATTTTTATTCGTCACATGATATGTGTTTTGCTTGGAGCGTATTTTCAATTTTACTTGTTGTTTGAATAAAGTCATTGGATCTGAAATATTGAATAAAAAGGAACCCTCCCATGGTTAGTTAATTATTTTACTACTCAGTGTCCCTCACTCATATCTTTTGGAGTAGTTTGTCATTTACTCATGTGCTTCATGTATATCCTATGAGTAAATGGGAGAATGAATTGAATGTCATAAATCTGAATTTCTATATGTTTCATATGCTTATAACATGGATAGTAATGACTTCACATATAAAGAGTATGAGGCATAAAAGTTGTTGAGAGTTGACAAACATAGTTTTGGTCATCGTTGCAATTAATAGGAAGTAATAAGGAAAGACAGGTTCACATACAAATATATTATCTTGGACATCTTTTATGATTGTGAAGCACTCATTAAGTATGACATGCTAAAAGAGTTGATTTTGGACAAGGACGACAATGTAATGGTTTATGTTTTCTCACATCTCAGTTAAAGTAAATTGTCATTGACCTTCCAAACATGTTAAGCTTGCCTTTCCCCCTCATGCTAGCCAAATTCCTTACACCAAGTAGAGATACTACTTGTGCTTCCAAATATCCTTAAACCCAGTTTTGCCATGAGAGTCCACCATACCTACCTATGGATTGAGTAAGATCCTTCAAGTAAGTTGTCATGTTGCAGGCAATAAAAATTGCTATCTAAATATGTATGACTTATTAGTGCAGAGAAAATAAGCTTTGTACGATCTTGTTGTGGAAGCAATAAAAGCGACAGACTGCATAATAAAGGTCCACATACAAGGGGCAATATAAAGTGACATTCTTTTGCATTAAGATTTTATGCATCCAACCCTAAACGCACATGACAACCACTGCTTCGCTCTGCGAAGGGCCTATCTTTTACTTTATGTTTTTACTTTATGCTTGAGTCAAGGTGATCCTCACCGTTCCCTTTTTCATTTTATCCTTTGGCAAGCTCCTCATGTTTGAAAGATCATGATGTATATCCAATTGGATGTAAGTTAGCATGGGCTATTATTGTTGACATCACCTAAAGGTGAATACATTGGGAGGCAACACAATAAGCCCCTTTCTTTCTCAGTGTCCGGCTGAAACTCCATAACCACAAGTATTGCGTGAGTGTTAGCAATTGTAGAAGACTATATGATAGTTGAGTATGTCGACTTGCTGAAAAGCTCTATTCTTGACTCTTTCTGATGGTATGATAAATTGCAATTGCTTCAATGACTGAGATTATAGTTTGTTAGTTCTCAATGAAGTTTGTGAACCATACTTGACATTGTGAATAGATTGTTACTTGATCATGAAAAGTTTTATGAGATAAGCTACTATTATGACACATATTGATGCTAGAAAAGGTGATTGAAATTATCATTGATCAAACTTGTGCACATGCTAGCATTCACACTTCATAAATTATTGCCTTTATCATTTACCTACTCGAGGACGAGCAGGAATTAAGCTTGGGGATGCTGATACGTCTCCAATGTATCTATAATTTATGAAGTATTCATGCTATTATATTATCCATCTATGATGTTTTATATGCATTTATATGCCATTTTATATGATTTTTGGGACTAACCTATTAATCTAGAGCCAAGTGCCAGTTTATGTTTTCTCCTTGTTTTTGAGTTTTATAGAAAAGGAATACCAAACGGAGTCCAATTGATGTGCCAATTTTTGATGATTTTTCATGGACCAAAAGAAGACCACGGAGCATCGGAGTTGGGCCAGAAGAGTCTTGGGCTCCCCACGAGAGTGGGGGGGCGCGCCCACCCCCCTAGGGCGCGCCCCCCTATCTCGTGGACAGCCCGGAGACCCCCCTGACATGAAACCTACGCCAAAAATTCCTATAAATATAGAAACCTTTGGGAAATAACCTAGATCGGAACTTCCTCTGCCGCAAGCCTCTATAGCCACGAGAAATCAATCTAGGCCCTCTCTGGCACCCTGTCGGAGGGGGCCATCATCACCGGAGGCCATGGAGGAGGATCTCGGAGGGGCCATCATCGCCATGAAGGCCAAGGACCAGAGGGGGAAAGCCATGGAGAAGGAAGCAGAAGGGAAGAACCTCTCCTCCTCTCTCTTGGTGGCACCGGAGTGCCATCGGGAGGGGAATCATCGTCACGGTGATCGTCTTCATCAACATCACCATCATCATCACCATCCTCATCTCTTTTACGCGGTCCACTCTCCCACACCCCGCTGTAATCCCTACTTGAACATGGTGCTTTATGCCGCATATTATGATTCAGTGATGTGTTGCCATCCTATGATGTTTTGAGTAGATATCTTTTGTCCTTGGGTTGATTGATGGTCTAGATTGGTATGAGTT
>NW_025237376.1:0-4727 GCF_018294505.1 Triticum aestivum
AGTCCGGGTCGAGGGACCATTCCGGGTCCTCGGGTTGTGGAGGAGGGTAGTTTATCTCCTTTACAGTCTGGCGTGGCTCCTGCGTTAAAATTGCTAGACTAAGTACTTAACTATGGGAATATGAAAACGGATAGGCAAGTGAAAGTGTTTGCTTACCCATCTTGGAGGATCATACATAGAGAATCCGCCCCGTGGGTTGACCCGGAGGAATTCCTCCTCTTCTCCCTTGTACAAAGCGGATAAGATCTTCGTTAGGGTGGGAGCCAAATCTGGCCCCTTGCGACCGCACCGGGTGGCGTTGTCCTCCCTATTGAAATCCCACATGGGGTGGCCTCTGTACTAAAGCGGCTGCACCCCCCGCGTAATGCATGTGGCCATGAGCTTGATCATGGTAAGTCCGGAATGAGCTAACAACCTTATCGGGCTCATCAAGTAAAGGACGTCCCTATCAGTTTCCCTCTGAGGACTCTGTGGACGCCAGCTCAGGCGTTTCTTCAAGGGAGCATTATTGAACTCAGGGAGGCCGATCCGTACAGGGTCCGGCAGGGGGACGTCTTCTATATAAAACCATTCTGAAGGCCAGTCCTCGGACACCTACTTTGGGGTTCCGGATAGATATCCGGTCCCGGCGATGCGCCATAGTTCGGCTCCGCCCACTTGATAAATCAACCCCTCCTGATAACGGGGCACGAGGCAGAACAACTTCTTCCACAGCGTGAAATGGGCCTCGATGCCCAAAAACAGCTCGCAAAGGGCCACGAAGCCCGCAATATGCAATATGGAGGCAGGCGTGAGGTCGTGTAGCTGGAGGCCATAGAACTCCAGGAGCCCCCGGAGAAACGGATGAATTGGAAATCCGAGCCCTCTTATTAAATAAGGGACAAGGCATACCCGCTCTCCTTTGTCGGGATTGGGGACGCTCTCCGCCTGCTCTCCGCCATTATAGGTGGCGATCCCGGCTCGAACTGGGACCATGTATGCTGGGGGGAGGAGCCCCTTGGTTTGGAGCGCTACTAGCTCGCTGTGCGGGATGGAACACCTCTCCCAATCTCCAGGCCGAGGGCTGGAGGGGCGAGAGGAGGAGCTGCGTTGACCGGCCATGATGGAATGGATCTCTGTCGAATGCGCTCTGATGAATGCTCGCGGAGGGAAGATGGTGCGATTCGGATCTAAATCCTCGTCTCTTTTATAGGCGGCCCATTTGCACAACTAGGGGGGGTAAATGAAAAAAGAACCCATGTCTATTCGCATTCTTTTTACACGTGGAAGATGGCCATTATTGGGCGTGGAAGCCAAGGAGCGCAACATTCATCAAAAGCTGGACACTATTCAACAGGTATATGGGATTTCGAGAAGAACCCGCCTTGCAATGCTGAAGACAAATCTACGCACCGGACTCATCGTCATTTGAAGCCTGGTTCGGGGGCTACTGAGGGAGTTCCGGATTAGGGGGTGTCGAGATGACCGGACTATGACCTTTGGCCGGACTCCTGGACTATGAAGATACAAGATTGAAGAGTTCGTCCCGTGTCCGGATAGGACTTTCCTTGGCGTGGAAGGCAAGCTTGGCGATACGATATGTAGATCTCCTCCCCTTGTAACCGACTCTGTGTAACCCTAGCCCTCCCCGGTGTCTATATAAACCGGAGAGTTTTAGTCCGTAGGACGAACGATAATCATACCATAGGCTAGATTCTAGGGTTTAGCCTCTCTGATCTTGTGGTAGATCAACTCTTGTACTACCCATATCATAAATATTAATCAAGCAGGAGTAGGGTTTTACCTCCATCGAGAGGGTACGAACCTGGGTAAAAACATCGTGTCCCTTGTCTCCTATTACCATCCGCCTAGATGCACAGTTGGGGACCCCCTACCCGATATCCGCCGGTTTTGACACCGGCCCTCCTACTATGGCTAGCCTCAATATTGTGCACCGCGACCAAGGCGGAGAGGAAAACGAGAGAACTACGTAATTAATGCATGAGTTTAATTAGGGTAGTTTTGTAAAGTACGAGATACATTCCTCCAATCGCAAAATGCCTTGGTTCATGAGATTTGAGATTTGAGCCCTATAAACCGGAGGGGAGGGGGTACTGCACACGGTGTAGTCTAGTCACTTGTTTTTTTTAGCTGAAGTCTAGTCACTTGTTGAAATCTCTAGAAAGGCAAATACTCCTTTCTGGTTTATAGGTCTATACTACTCCCTCCGTCTAGGTGTGTAAGTCATCTTACGAAAACCAAATAGTCCCAAAACACTTAGGCGCGGTGCATTAACTTCTACCTTGTTTCTTGTTTCTTGACATACGTATCAACCAATAAGAGATGAGAGGTGTGCATGCTTTTAATGACTTGCAATGGCTAGTTCATTGCATGGAATGCTATTAATTAGCAAATAAATATTGGTGACCCCAGGAGGAAATGGTGCTAAGCGCGTGGACCTATGCAGAATGAGTATCAACCAATGGATAATGGAGTTTAATTGTTAAACAATAGCAATTTTGTCTCATGCAAGAGCCTGGCTAGTACTCCAAGGAACCGCACCACGTGAGCGTTTGCAACTGCCATGTTCGGTTTGCACTTGGCTCTTCGCCTCTTCGAGAAGACGAACAATGATGTTACTCCTACTTCTACAGTATCGAATCCACTGCTGCATGTCCGTCCACCTCATGCGGGAGGGATAGCGTGTAGCTAAAGCTTCTACTTACTGCTCCTGCCTTTGCGTCCATGACAGGTGGGCCCAACAGGTGGTTGGCCCACCTGTCATGCAGCCAAAGGCAGGTGCAGTTAAGGCACCGGAGCTTAGTCCGCGAGGGAGAGGGCGTCGTAGTAATCAAATTTCTCGGGCTTGTACGAGTTGACGCGACACATCAAAGCACTGCATTCGATAAAACTCTTTTTACACATTTCAAATGGGCTACTTCGTATGTAGGAGTAGACATATTCTGCTTCGTATGTACTCCCTCTGTTCCAAAATATAAGTCTTTTTAGATATTTCACTATGAACTGGAGTGCATACAGAACAAAATGAGTGAATCTACACTCTAAAATATGTCTATATACATCCGTATATAGTTTGTAGTGGAATCCCTAAAAAGACATACATTTAGGAACGGAGGGAGTAGTCACTTGTTGCAATCTCTAAAAAGACTTATATTTGGAAACAGATGGAGTACAATGCATGCATGCATGTCGTGACTTTCCTTTTGATACTTGCATGTGTTGATTTGATGCACCTTGCCAAATTTTGACTATAAATTTAACTAACCAAATTTTCATCCATGTCACAAAAAATCATGGGGCTGTTTGGATTGTGACTATGTTTGTCTTATGTTGCCACATTATTTTTCCCACACTTGCCACACTTGCCTAACCTGAGTTGCTCAAATTGTTAGACACACTTTGGCTTGCCTAAGGGAATCTTGCCACAATTTTTGTGTCTATGACATGTGGGGTTCACTGCTAATAAAAAAATTCTTGTCTTAGGTGTGGCTAATAAAAAAGACTTATATTTAGGAACAGAGGGAGTAGAAAATATAAATAATAATGCATGTTGGGGCAACCCACGTTTCCGCTAATTTTAGTCATGGGCTTGTTCACAATTTTTACGAGGGGGTGGTTGTTCATTCAATGGAGGGACTTGTAGTACTACCAGACTTGAACGATACAAAGTGCGACCTGGCACACCGTAACACCACTTCAAACAAGCGGGTAGCTATCTCAAAAAACAATCAACAACTAAAAAAAACCGCGACCTTGCATGTAGTATAGTACACAATTTTAAACGATTGTTTTGATGGAGTGAAAAAGGAAAACTACCCCACTACTTATATATAGGCCGGAGCCTCCGCGCTTGCTTGCTAGGGCTGCTCTATTCACACACTCTCATCCTCTCCAGATCTAAACAAGATAGGGGTAGTAACCCTGTCTTTCTCCCTTCAAAAAACACTGGGTTTCTATCCTCACCGCTGGTTACAGATCCGGACGTATCCCCCTCCACCGGTGAAGGGGAGGAGGGGCAGCGTTTAGGCCGTTGTCGACAGCGAGGGAGGAGACCCACTGCCGGCTGCACCGTTATCTCTGGCTGAGTGCCGGCGCGGAGGTCCTCCGATCCCTTCGTCGTTGTCTGTGGGCGGATCCGGCCTCCCGCCGCCCACCTATCCACATCCCGACGACCTTCAGGTATATCTTCGTTCGAAACCGCCTTAGCTCTACTTCCCCAGCTCGCTACGTTGCTGCATGTGCATCATTTTCTACCTCTCATCCCCTCTCGATCGGATGGTCCAACGTCACTTTTTTTTCCTTTTGTTAGAAGTAAAGCTACTTCATGGAGTCGAATCTTGTACTCCCTCCGTCCGAAAATACTTGTCATTGAAATAAAGTGGGGGTGGGGGAATTTAGTATGTACATCAGACTTGGTACAAACAGGAAGGAAAGGGGATGAAAGTAGTACAAACTGGTCATCCAACCGGTCTCTTGGTCGAAAAGGGAAATATAGGGGTAACGTTGTACACAGTGGTATGACCAGGACTAGATTTGCTATCCACACATAGGAGTAGGTGGCTAGAGTGAACAAAAATGGGACCAACCCAGATATGTTTCTTGGATGTTTGTTTCTCGGGGCAACAAACTATGAATCGCCACTTTATGCCCCTGTTTACGTACATGGTGCTGTACTGCTGGTGCACCCACTGTCCCATGCCCTTATACCAAATATTTAGGCTCCGGTC
>NW_025237377.1:0-4727 GCF_018294505.1 Triticum aestivum
TGCTCCGACTTTGATCTTGGGGGCGATGGAAGTGTTTATTCGTCGTTACCTTATTCAAGGCATAATTACTGCAATCATCATCTCCAGCTCGGCCTGTTCCGAGGGGAACCCTTGATATGGGTCTCCTAGTTCGGATAATGGTGGCGCTTTTGAGGCCGTCTTCCCTCAAGAGAGCGTCGACGGCTGGCCAGCCTCGTAGTGATAATGCAGATCTCTTTCCTAGTGATGGGTCAGCGTTTGGATGATGGTGGCGGCTTCTAAAGCATGTACATTTTTTGTATACTTTGGGTCAATTGCACCGGGTGTATGCCCTTGGTACGTCATGTGAGTGGATCGTCAATGACCCCAGTTCTAGATGGTGGGGCGTGATGAGATTCCCCATTGTCAAGTTGGTGGGTATGGGTGATGGCTTCGTGTTCTCTGATGTATGTTTTTATTAGGCATTTATTGGATAATTAATAAAAAAAATGATTGTATCCATCTATTGATACATAGGCCAGGGATTCATCCTCCTTGGTTTTATTTTTTGCTTACGGTTGCATTTTACTCACGAGGTTTAGATTCTTTTTATCTTACTTAAAAACAATTAACATTCTTTTTAAATATTTGAAAACATTATAAAGAAAGATTCCAAAGGAAAACCTTTTGTTGCGAGAGTTCTGAAGGAAACTTGATAGCTTATTGTGTCTGTGTAGGTATATAGTTATTTAACCTTGTCTAGTAAAATGATGGAACATGTCTCCAATCCTTCCTGAAACATGTATTTAGAAAACATCATGTGAAACATATACCAAAATTTAGCAACCCCATTGGCTTTGTAGTTCTGGCTTTCTCATAAAGCACAACCAAAACTACATGAAACATGAATAAAATTTGTGAAGCATGATAAGAAATTACAGATGATTTAGAGAACGCATAACACAGGCCTTAAACTTGGTTTTCTTTCGCTATGGTTCATTCGAGTTGTTTTCATTCTTCTGCACGTATACTTCATTAAAGTTTCACAAAGGTTTCATATATTAAAACAAGTTACCCTTCATGATACATGTTTCACTGGTTTGATGTATTTTGTTCCTTCTGCATATTCTTCAAAATATCAGGTGCTTGGGCAGTGTCTACCCCCGTAGGCATTTCAAAAACAATAATCTTCATTATATTTTCACTTGACTAGACAACAAAGTATTACTAGAAATTTCCTCTGTTCTTTAGTATGGAGCCAGTGAACACAGAAAACCAATCTAAGAAATCATTTGGATTATCAAGGAAAGACTGACGATGAACCTGGAGAACTTCATGAAAAACGATAAGAAATATGCATGCATGCAGATTTCACCAACGAGATCTTCTTTTGTGAGAAATTCACCAACCAGATCTTAGCCATCTCATTCTCATGAACAAAAAGAAAATGCAAAGAAGGAAATAAAAATTAACAAAAGATCCAACGTATATATAGTACCAATAAAGAGAGATTCAACATATCAAACGAGGATGAAATCAAAATCAAGTTTGATGGCAAAAATGAACAGGCGTCAAGGAGTGACCCCGGAACCAAAACACCTTTGCCTTGTTGAGTCTTCGGCTAACTTGTCCACGGCTCTCTCTTTTCTTGCGAAGGTTATTTGTGGATCTTTTCATCCTCTGCACGATGTAGGCCAACAGCTCCTGAGGTGTATGCCCCCACGAGCGAGCAGTGGCGGCGCCAGGATTGGCTCACGCCCCGGGCCGCGTCCCATGGCCCGGGCTGCCTGGGGCCTGACGCCGCCGTTGCACACGAGGCCGAACCGCCAAACAGGTCTACCATCATGGCGGCGGCATGACATGAGGAGCCAAATATCCCATACTTGCACGAGGTGGCGATGGCACCGAAACCAGTTTGGGATCACGACCTCGAGGACGCCAACACAGCCAGGAATGGTGGACATGGCGTGCGTGGAAGCCAATGGTGTCCATAGGTCGGGAAGAGCACAGGCAAAGTCAGTCAGTCGTCGTGCGAGTTCTTTTCGTACCACATAATTCAAACGAAATTTCATGAAGAGAAATAGTATGTATAGTGACATTATGATTATTGTGGCCCCATTGATCAGATCGGTCACCATCATGGAAAATTTCTATGGTGGTGGTGCTACCATTTGGGTCAGCCGAGGAAGTTAAGAGCTGCTTTGTCCTCAGCCGAGGAAATTTCTATTTGTTTCCACAAAATAATTTTCCCGTCTCTGTGCTATAGTATATTATAACGCCGGCCCGTGCTTCCAGTAGATGCCCGCAGCAAGCTAGCTAGCATATGTACTTCCATGTCCATGGTGCATCGACAGCTAACAAGGTACGCACGCGGGCTGTACTGTTTTCTGTGCTTTGTACTAGCTCTTACTTGCTCTTTAATTTGTGCTAGCTGGCTAGCTTGTGCTGACCTTTTGGTATTTGATTCCATTTATTACCCGGGGGAGCTCTTCTGCTCCTGCATAATAATCGTATTCAGTTTTATAAGCCAAGAGTATGTGAGGGGGTTAATTGATAATGATGCATGTCGAAGATGCATGGTCTGGGACAAAGAAAGAACACTAACTAAGACCTTTCTCAGTTGCAAGGACGCTTATTTAGACGCTTGACGAAAGGGAACAATATAAATTTGGGTTGAAAATTAATAACAAACAAACCAAACCACTTTGATTATTTCCACAAGCATGCACCTTAAGCGTTCTGTTGGAGATGGCATGATAAGCTGGCATGTAGCACCCGTATGTGTCTGGGTCTTTTTCGACAAAGGATAGATTTTATTGACTAGGGATGATGGATCAAGGGGATACAAAAACAGTGAGTGCATGCAATCCTGGGTCTATGCATAGCTTGGATGTACACATCCAAAATCAACACATGCACACACATAAACACCCGGGCAAATAGCATAGTCATATAACACCAAAACTATGTCCAAGCGAGAAAAAGAAAAAATACGAAGTGATCAAAACAGCAATAGACAAACTACGTCAACGATCATATCCACACTACACATCTTTTGACACCACAATGACAACGAGAAGATTTTTCAACAACCACGCCTTTATGAAGTGAACAACGCTTAAACAACACCATCAAATGTTTCTCCTAATTGGTTTTGCGTTATATGGTTTTTGGCCTCCTTCTTTGCCGTCTATAAGGCCATATACAACGCAGACGCTATTAGCGAGCACCATGGTATATTTCTCTTTGCGTCGATGCATTAGTTGTCTTCAGACACCTCGCAAAGATATTTTCTTGCGCCCGGATTTTACTAGCGGTGGATGCTACCCATAAGGGTAAAAGTCTTTAAAAATCTGGTATCCTCAACTACCTCGAGAGAAATTAGCATTGGAGAACGAGGAGTCTTGTGCAGGTGATTGTTCTTTTTTGACTCATGCAGCGTGTGTGAATAACTTTTGGTGTTGCAGCCAAAGACTCTGACGTAAGTGCTAAACCGAAAACAATTTCATATGTCCCTAAGCGCCTATGGAGACTCCTAGCGATGAAGATGGCCTAAACATCAATCTGTTATCCTTAGTCCATGCAGAAGGTGATACTTACAGATGCGCTAGGGAATAAAATCCTAGTCTCAGGGTTAGCATTCAGGACATCTACAGTGGCAGCTACTTACAGAGGCGCTTACTAGAAAAAAATAAAGATTATGAAATAGTAAAAAGACCTAAGTGCCCAGGCTTACAACGGCAGGCACTAAGTTCGTGGAGTAAATTAAGCAATCAGGCGCTTAGAGCACGCAGAAAGACGTGCATGAGTTCGACGCCTGATGTTGCATCGACGCCTCATAGAACATCAGGATTCAACCAATTAACTGCTAATTGGCCGGGAATCTAATCCTAGCGCTCGTTCTAAGCGCCCGCGTTGAACATGCCCTGATCCTCATGCTTTATGAAGAGGCGGATTCCTGGATACCTGTAGCAGTTGTTGAGTAGTAAGTAGACGGTTAAATGAGCTAAGTGCACGTGAATTACTTTTTTACGTTGGAAGCAAAGGCTCCTAAGGCCATCTCCAATTCTGGACACCTATCTAGGCGTTCGTGGCAAAAAAAGTACTTCCTCCGTCTAGGTGAGTAAGTCATCTTAGGTTGTGCATCGTGACCAAGAAGAAGGGGAAAACGAGAGTACTTAATATTCATTTGCTAATTAATAGCATTGCATGCAATTTCATGGAAGCTTGCATGGATGGAGTGCTTCTTTTCCATTTGTGCTTTTATTTTGTATCAATGAACTTGCATGTTTGGAACTTGTTATATATGGATGGATGGATAACGGTGTTGGATGAACAATGTGAAACTTTTGTAATATGTAAGGATGCATGGAACTATATATGTGTTATGTATGTATATATGATGAAACTTGCGTGTTGGATATGCTTGTTGTGTATATATGTATATCTGTGTATATCTGTGAATTGCTGTCAAATTGAATGAATTTAATTAAAAACAGGGTTGTACATGGCTCTTTGCCATCCGCTAGCTGACGGCAAAAAACTTTGCCGTCAGCTAGCAGATGGCAAACGTGCCACGTGGCAGATACTTGTGACTTCTGGGACTGGCATGTTTGAGCACTTTGCCGTCCGCTAGCGGACTGCAAAGACCTTAGCCTCTTTGACGTCTGCTGGCTGATGGTAAAGCACGTCGTTAACCCCTAACGGCTCTCACCCCACCTCACTGCCGTCCACAATCGTTGCCATCTGCTGGCCACCGACGGCGGACG
>NW_025237378.1:0-4725 GCF_018294505.1 Triticum aestivum
GATACAAGTCATACTGCTTACCAGCATGTCATACTTTGGTTCGGCGGTATTGTTGGATGAAGCGCCCGGACCAACATTACGCGTACGCTTACGCGAGATTGGTTCTACCGATGTGCTTTGCACATAGGTGGCTGGCGGGTGTTAGTTTCTCCAACTTTAGTTGGACTGAGTGTGGCTACGCCCGGTCCTTGAGAAGTTTAAAACAACACTAACTTGACGAACTATCGTTGTGGTTTTGATGCGTAGGTAAGAATGGTTCTTGCTCAGCCCGTAGCAGCCACGTAAAACTTGCAACAACAAAGTAGAGGACATCTAACTTGTTTTTGCAGGGCATGTTGTGATGTGATATGGTCAAGACGTGATGCTATATTTTATTGTATGAGATGATCATGTTTTGTAACCGAGTTATCGGCAACTGGCAGGAGCCATATGGTTGTCGCTTTATTGTATGCAATGCAATCGCCCTGTAATTGCTTTACTTTATCACTAAGCAGTAGCGATAGTCGTAGAAGCAATAGGTGGCAAAACGACAACGATGCTATGATGGAGATCAAGGTGTCGCGCCGGTGACGATGGTGATCATGACGGTGCTTCGGAGATGGAGATCACAAGCACAAGATGATGATGGCCATATCATATCCCTTATATTGATTGCATGTGATGTTTATCCTTTATGCATCTTATTTTGCGTTGATTGACGGTAGCATTATAAGATGATCTCTCACTAAATTTCAAGGTATAAGTGTTCTCCCTGAGTATGCACCGTTGCGAAAGATCTTCGTGCTGAGACACCACGTGATGATCGGGTGTGATAGGCTCTACGTTCAAATACAACGGGTGCAAAACAGTTGCACATGCGGAATACTCAGGTTAAACTTGACAAGCCTAGCATATACAGATATGGCCTCGGAACACTGAGACCGAAAGGTCGAGCGTGAATCATATAGTAGATGTGATCAACATAGTGATGTTCACCATTGAAAACTACTCCATCTCACGTGATGATCGGACATGGTTTAGTTGATTTGGATCACGTGATCAGTTAGATGATTAGAGGGATGTCTATCTAAGTGGGAGTTCTTAAGTAATATGATTAATTGAACTTTAATTTACCATGAACTTAGTCCTGGTAGTATTTTGCAAATTATGTTGTAGATCAATAGCTTGCGTTATTGCTTCCCTATGTTTTTATATGTGTTCCTAGAGAAAACTAAGTGAAAGATGTTAGTAGCAATGATGTGGACTTGGTCTGTGATCTGAGGTTTATCCTCATTGCTGCACAGAAGAAATATGTCCTTGATGCACCGCTAGGTGACAGACCTATTGCAAGAGCATATGTAGACGTTATGAATTTTTGGCTAGCTCAATATGATGACTACATAGTTTTGTGCACCATGCTTTATGGCTTAGAACCGGGACAACAAAAATGTGTTTGAAACGTAACGGAACATATGAGATGTTCCATGAGATGAAATTGATATTTCAGAATAATGCCCATGTCAAGAGGTATGAGACCTCTGACAAATACTTTGCCTAAAAGATGGAGGAGAATTGCTCAACTAGTGAGCAAGTGCTTAGATTGTCTGAGTACTACAATCACTTGAATCAAGTGGGAGTTAATATTCTAGATAAGATAGTGATTGATAGAGTTCTCTAGTCACCATCACCAAGTTACTAAAACTTTTTGATGAACTATAGTATGCAAGGGATGACGAAAACGATTCCCGAGCTCTTCGTAATGTTGAAATTGACGAAGGTAGAAATCAAGAAAAAGCATCAAGTGTTGATGATTGACAAGACCACTAGTTTCAAGAAAGGGAACTTCAAGTAGAATGACAAGCAAGTTGTCACTCAAGCGAAGAAGCCCAAAGCTGGACCAAAGCCTGAAACTGAGTGCTTACACTGCAAAGGAAATGGTCATTGGAAGTGGAAATGCCCTGAATATTTGGTGGATAAAGAAGGATGGCAAAGTGAACAAGGGTATATTTGATATATAGGTTATTGATGTGTGCCTTACTAGTGTTTATAGTTGCCCCTGAGTATTTGATACTTGTTCGGTTGCTAAGGTTAGTAACTCGAAACAGGAGTTACAGAATAAAAGAGACTAGTTGAAGGGAAAGTGACGATGAGTGTTGGAAGTAGTTCCAAGATTGATATGATTATCATCACACACTCCCTATATTTTCGGGATTAGTGTTAAACCTAAATAAATGTTATTTGGTGTTTGCGTTGAGCATGAATATGATTCGATCATGTTTATTGCAATATGGTTATTCATTTAAAGTCAGAGATTAATTGTTGTTCTATTTACATGAATAAAACCTTCAATGGTCATACACCCAATGAAAATAGTTTGTTGGATCTTGATCGTAGTGATACACATATTCATAAATATTGATGCCAAAAGATGCAAAGTTAATAATGATAGTGCAACTTATTTGTGGCACTGCCGTTTGGGTCATATTAGTGTAAAGCGCATGAAGAAACTCCATAAATATGGATTTTTGGAATCACTTGGTTATGAATCATTTGATGCTTGCGAACCGTGCCTTTTAGGCAAGATGACTAAAACTCCATTCTCCAGAACAATGGAACAAGCTACTGACTTGTTGGAAATAATACATACCGATGTATACGGTCCATGAGTGTTAATGCTCATGGCAGGTATCGTTATTTTCTAACCTCCACAGATGATTTGAGCAGATATGAGTATATCTACTTGATGAAACATAAGTCTGAAACAATTGAAAGGTTCAAAGAATTTCAGAGTGAAGTGGAAAATCATCATAACAAGAAAATAAAGTTTTCTGCGATCTGATCATGGAGACGAATATTTGAGTTACGAGTTTTGCCTTCAGTTAAAACAATGTGGAATAGTTTCACAGTTGACGCCACATGGAACACCATAGTGTAATGGTGTGTCCAAACATCGTAACCGCACTTTATTGGATATGGTGCAATCTATGATGTATCTTACCGATTTACCACTATTGTTTTGGGGTTATGCATTAGAGATAGCTGCATTCACGTTAAATAGGGCACCATCTAAATCCGTTGAGACGACACCGTATGAACTATGGTTTAGCAATAAACCTAAGCTGTCGTTTCTTAAAGTTTGGGGTTACGATGCTTATGTGAAAAAGTTTCAGCATAATAAGCTCAAACCCAAATCGGAGAAGTGCGTCTTCATAGAATACCCAAAAGAGACTATTGGGTACACCTTCTATCACAGATCCGAAGGCAAGATCTTTGTTGCTTAATATGGATCCTTTCTAGAGAAGGAGTTTCTCTCGAAAGAAGTGAGTGGGAGGAAAGTAGAACTTGATGAGGTAACTGTACCTACTCCCTTAATGGAAAGTAGTTCATCACAGAAATCTATTCCTGTGATTCCTACACCAATTAGTGAGGAAGCTAATGATGATGATCATGTCACTTCAGATCAAGTTACTACCGAACCTCGTAGGTCAAGCAGAGTAAGATCCACACTAGAGTGGTACAGTAATCCTATTCTGGAGGTCATATTACTTGACCATGGAGAACCTACGAACTATGAGGAAGCGATGATGAGCCCAGATTCCGCGAAATGGCTTGAGGCCATGAAATCCGAGATGGGATCCATGTATGAGAACAAAGTATGGACTTTGGTTGACTTGCCCGATGATCGGCAAGCCATCGAGAATAAATGGATCTTCAAGAGGAAGACATACGCTGATAGTAGTGTTACTATCTACAAAGCTCGACTTGTCGAAAAAGGTTTTTGACAAGTCCAAGGTGTTGAACACGATGAGATTTTCTCACTTGTATCGATGCTCAAGTCTGTCCGAATCATGTTAGCAATTACCACATTTTATGAAATCTGGCAAATGGATGTCAAAACTACATTCCTTAATGGATTTATTAAAGAAGAGTTGTATATGATTCAACCAGAAGGTTTTGTCAATCCTAAAGGTGCTAACAGAGTGTGCAAGCTCCAGTGATCCATCTATGGACTGGTGCAAGCATCTCGGAGTTGGAATATACGCTTTGATGAGTTGATCAAAGCATATGGTTTTATACAGACTTTTGGAGAAGCCTGTATTTACAAGAAAGTGAGTGGGAGCTCTGTAGCATTTCTAATACTATATGTAGATGACATATTGTTGATTGGAAAGGATATAGAAATTCTAGATAGCATAAAAGGATACTTGAATAAGAGTTTTTCAAAAGAAAGACCTCAGTGAAGCTGCTTACATATTAAGCATCAAGATCTATAGAGATATATTAAGATGCTTGATAAGATTTTTCAATGAGTACATACCTTGATAAGATTTTGAATTAGTTCAAAATGGAACAGTCAAAGAAGGAGTTCTTGCCTGTGTTGCAAGGTGTGAAGTTGAGTAAGGCTCAAAACCCGAACATGGCAGAAAATAGAAAGAGAATGAAAAGTCATTCCCTATGCCTCAGTCATAGGTTCTATAAAGTATGCTATGCTGTGTACCAGACCTATTGCATACCTTGCTCTGAGTTGGGCAAGGGAGTACAATTTTTTGATCTAGGAGTAGATCACTGGACAACGGTCAAGAATATCCTTAATGAGTACTAAGGAAATATTTCTCGATTATGGAGGTGATAAAAGAGTTCATCGTAAAAGGTTACATCGGTGCAAGCTTTTACACCAATCCAGATGACTCTAAGTCTCAATCTGGATACATATTGAAAGTGGGAGCAATTAGCTAGAGTAGCTCC
>NW_025237379.1:0-4724 GCF_018294505.1 Triticum aestivum
CACAAGGAAAAGTGCGAACACTCTACAATGTGTGTGAAACAACACTACGACCGACTCCTATTCATATACGCCTTCATGCACCAACATGAAGTATTCCATAACAGAGTTGTATAAGAGGAACCAGAGGCGCCGTAGACACTCCTTTCGCAGATTAGCCTACACCACATAGAAGATTTTTTATGCTACCCATTGAATCCCCACTGTCGTGGAATTAACACGTCAGATGTCCTCATAAAAGGACTTAGTCATGGAGCCATCGCTACGGGTTAGCTTGAAGGGGTTAAACCGGACAAGGGACACGGGAGTTTTATACTAGTTCGGCCCCTTCGATGAAGGTAAAAGCCTATGTCTAGTTGTGATGGGATTGATTGGGTTTCGATGACCAGGGTGCAAATATGCTTTGCCTGAGTCTCGATTGTTGTTTGTTGTCCCTGAACCGCCGCCGGGTCGTCCCTTTATATACACAGGTTGACGCCCGGTCGGTCTACAGAGTCCCGAGGCTGATTAATACAAGGGTTCGGCTTGGTCTCTTCTTTCCTAACTTACAACACAAGTTTACATAACCATGGCGGTTTGCTATTATGGGCCCTAATCCGCCACTAGGCTCTGGGCCTCTAAGCTTCATAGTAAAACGCCATCTTCTGAGTCTTCATGGGCTTCAATACGTTTGAGCGTAAACCGGCCCCTCCTGGGCGGTTTATACTCAATAGTTATATCCCTAACATTAGGCCCCAGAGTGATTTGAATTTATTCATGTCAATCTTCAGTACTTAAAAAACCATGTGAACATCTTCCTTTGCTTCTCGTAAACCGCCATGACGCCCTGTTTCATAAACCTTGTTAAACCGCCATGACGTCATCTTTTGGATACAGCAACGGATCATCATGAAGTCATTTATGTAAAAAACAAATAAAAGATTCCCTTCATTAATGTCATCCTGGAAATCGAGGCAACAACTGCGCCACTTGCCGCTTTGGGCTCCTCGATTTTAGCGCCGGTCTTTATCTCCTTTCCCTGTTATAAATAGACCCAGGGGCCCTTTCTTTTCTTCCCCTTCCGTACTTCTTCTTCCTCGCGACGCCCCGGCTCTGAAGCTCCACCGCCGCCCTCGACCTTCGAACGCTGCGTCAACAAAGGCCGCTGCATCAACTTGGTTGTACCAGAGATCTCCGGCGTTCCTCCGCTGTCCTGCGCATCTGGTAAGTTTCTCCCTCATAACCCTAGATCTATATTTTAGGGCTCCTGTTTTCACCTGCGTTCATAGGTGTTCATCCCTAGTCACTTCGTATTCACTTCTGTCATAGCTTTTTTGATTCAACCGTAGCATAAATCTCGTGCCTCTGATAACCAATCCGCCACATACCATTAGCCCTCTCTTAAACCGCCAACTGACTTTGAACCACAACTCGCCGGTTTAACACTGAATAATACACTTAAACCGTTTAATTTGTAAACCGGCTTTTTTATTTTTCCTTTCAGTTTTCCTTTCCGAGATGACGAAACACTTCTCTGCTTGCAATTGGGTTCCGTCCCGGATTACGGAGACACAAATCAACGGTTATGTCACCACTGGCGCTTTAGCCTCCAAGAGGGTACTTCACTGGCGAGTTCCGGGCTCTGAATGCCCACCTACACCTCAGAAGGGAGAAGTGATTGTCTTTATGCAACACTTAGACCGGGGATTCAGCCCGCCCGGATCAAAAAAATTCCGGGATGTCCTCGCAAGCTTCCAGCTCCATCCACAAGATATTGGACCGAACTTCGTGTCCAATATATGCAACTTTCAAGTCTTCTGCGAAGTTTACCTCCAAGAAGAGCCATCTGTGGAGTTGTTCTGGGATTTTTTCCACTTGAACCGTCGTACAGAGTTCTCTGATGGTCCCAACACAGAGCTTGGTGGCGTTTCAATTCAGAAGAGGAAATAAGTTGACTTCCCACATGCCAAACATCATAGCCATCCTAAAGATTGGAACCAGACTTGGTTTTACTGCCGGAACACTGCCCCTGATGGAGAAAATCCTCTGCCGGGTTACCGTCCCCACCGGCTTAGCAACGGTCACCCATTACCTTTACGCTTGTCTGCCGTGGAACGGAAAAACTTTGCACCTCAAATCGCCAAGCTCCGGGCTCTCATGGCCAACTGTTTGACGGGCATTGACCGTGTCCACTGCTGGGTATCTTGGGGCATTTTTCCTTTAAGCCGCCGCCCCGGATTGATGCATGAATACACTGGCAACGTCAAAGACCCTCAACGCTATCATGAAGTAGTAATGACGGATCTTGAAGTTACTGAATCGGTGAAGAAGATGCTCGATGAAACAATCACTGTATGCAGTCAAACCGGGTTGCCGCCTTTCTGCGTCTCCAATCCACCGCTAGCGGTAAAGTTTATTTTAATATTTACTGATCCGCCTCTGCTTTAACTTATGTGCTAATATTTCTTTGCCTTCATGTCACAGGCCAACAACTCCTTCTGGAAGCGGACTAAACTGGCCAGAGCTCCTCGTGCAAAGACTAAGGACATCAAGAAGATTTCCAAGAAGAAAACCGCCGAGTCTTCTGATCCGCCAGAAGATGAGGAATCAGACGCAGAGGTAGAACTTGACTCGCTTGGTTCCTTATTCGTACATCTTATTGACAATGATTATTCTCAGGATGACGCTGAGGCCAGCCACGCAGATCCTGTTGAGGTAATCACTCTTTCTTCCGATTCAGATCTTGTGCCGGTTCAAAGAGTTCGCCGCACGGTTCGGAAAGTAAAACAATCTCACCCCCTTGCTCATTTGGATCCAAAATTTTCTTTGAAGACACAGCAAGCTGCAGAACATCGCACAACCCGGCACAGTGGCCAGCAGATCACTTCGTCCGGTTTACCAGACACACCAACCCGGAAACGTCGTCCAGAGGTGACTTGTTCTCCTGAAAAACTTTATCCTTTGAAGGGTTTCTTCCGATGCCCACTCAACCTGTCTGATCCGAATTATCAGGCATCTTCCAACTCGTTTGGCGGTTCATCAACCACTCAGCTGCCTCCCATCAAGACCGTCGCTGGGTAAGTACACTATTCCTTAAGTTGTTTCTTCACGCGTCGGTTTATCATATTCTAACTTTGGATGTTGTAGCGCCAAGGCTCGATTGAGTAAGAAAGACAACACCAGTGGCCATACTAATGATGTTAATCCGGAGAAGACCCCAGAGAATGAGGGCAAAAATCCTAAGATTGCCATAGATCACTCTGCTCCAGAAAACCCAGGCATTGATGCTAATCCGCCAGAAGCTGAACCGGAGACACAGGTTGATACATCAACTCCTGACGCCACCCTCCAAGTCCAACTGTTGATCCGCCAAGCCCTGTTACCAAACCGCCGAGCCCTGCTGCCAAAGGGCCAAGCCCTGCTAAAGAGAATGTCAATCCGTCAAGCCCTGCCAAGGACGATGATGTTGTTATTACCGGCACGGCATATACCACCCCAGGCAATCTAGTCGCTTTGTCCAAGCATTCCGCCAAGGATGAATTTGCGTTTATGAACAAGGGGAAAAGTAAAACCGACTTGTCACACTATGCTGATTTATCTGCCCAAGACCTTCATTTCGGTTTCTTAAACCGTCTCTTCACCAGCCGAGACTATGAGGCCGGTTTGGTTAATTTGATGAAGGAGCGCTACGAGGTAAACCGGTCGATCCTTTACTCTATACCGTCATTGCATTGTAGCCCCCAAGGGCCGGTTTATCTGTAGAAAGTCAAACTGGGACTTTGTATATTCCATAATGTACTTTGTTTGATTTTCCTTGTGTATTTTTGATCAAACACACATTAGCCCCCAAGTGCCATGATTAAAACTTGTATTAATCCGTGGGACTTCAATAATCAGTAGAAAAAAGTGATCCACATTAGCCCCCAAGTGCCAAGTGTATAACTGGTTATATGTTTGGGACTTTCAAAAGGTATTGACATGCTCTTCTTACTGTTGCAGAGTGAAATAAATCAACAAGCCTCTCAGATTGCCGATCTTCAGGAAAATCTGAAATCCCAACAAGCAGAAACCACCAAGGCCAGGGATGAATTGAAAACCGCCTTAACCACCATGGAGCAGCTCAAAGAGTGGTTCAAGTCTGAGCGGGCCAACTGGGATGCTGAGAAGGCCGGATTGCTCAAGCGGGCAAAAGACGCTGAATCGGCTCTTAAACCGGTGACGGAAGAGCTTACTGGATTAAAGCGCCAAGTCAATGCCATGACTTCCGCAATATTTGGTAAGTATTGTTTGTCAAAGCTTTTGTGAATGTTCCGCTTTGAAATTTTGTCGGTTTAACATGAAATCCTTAAACCGCTGTAGGTAGCCGCATTGCTCATCTGGGCTCTGATATACGGATGAAGCTCAAGGCCGCTTATACGCTAATTGAACAGCTGTATACCAGTGCCCAACGGGTTATTAGTGCAACTTCTTATGACAATGCGACCCCAACTCTGATCAAGGACACGCTGGCCAGGTTATCTATGACGCCAGCTTAGATAGAAGAGGTGAAGCGATTCGCCGCCAGGGCTGGCGCTTTGATAGCACTTACCCGAGCCAAGGCATGGATAGCTGACCTTGATCCGGTCGATATTGCCAAGGGTTTCCCCAGTGAACAAGAAAATGGGGCAGTGTTTGATAACGACGCCCTCAAACGTCTGACAAGGGAAATGCGTCCTCTGGCGAGTCAGTTGGCAGATGAAGCAAACTTG
>NW_025237380.1:0-4724 GCF_018294505.1 Triticum aestivum
ACATTCAAATTAGAAAAAACTACATGCTCATGGAAGCACCTCAACTGATGGTTTATTTTGATATATGAATAAGTGACCCCAACTTCTTGCAGGAGCCTAACATGGACATATGAGGCGTTCATGTTAGGTTTGAATGACTTCCAATAAAGTTTGCACGTTGCGACACATCTAGCCAATTATCTATCTTTTTTGACCGAGAAAACTCCAGAAAATGCAAAACTTTTCAAAATCCAAATAACTTGTCATGATGTCTTGAATTGGTCATATAAACTGGTGGGAAAAAATGGGGTCATTCAACGGATGTCGGAAAACAACATGCTTTCAAACAGACCCTTCTGGTCTCTACTCGAACACCCTTTGTTGAACATGATATATTTTTTGACATGCTTGTAATGGCCCCAACTTTTGCAAGATGGTGGGCATGCCCATCATAGGCATTCATGTCAAGTTTGAACGATTTCTGACATCATATGCAAGCTGCGACACGTCCAGCCGTTTATTGGCCTTTTTCACCAAGAAAACTCTAGAAAATGTAAGACTTGTCAAAAATTCAAAAACAAATTGGCATTGTGCCTTGAATTGGTCACAAAAAGGCATGGAAAAATTTGGGGCCATTGCAAGGATGTCTAGAAAGAACAAGCGATGAGACGGAGCCTTTTGCCCTACCCGGACACCCTCAGTTGAACATGGTCTATTTTTGACATATATGAAATGACCACACCTTTTGCAAGTAGGTGGACATGCTCATGCTAGCCATCCATGTCAAGTTTGAATGATTTCGAACACTATATGGAAGTTGCGACACGTCCGGCCATTTATCGGCCCTTTTTTACTGCGATAACTTCAGAAAATGCAAAATTTGTCAAAAATCAAAACAGCTTGGCATGGTGCCTTGAATTGGTCATATAAGGCCATGTAAAAACATTGGTTCCATTTCAAGGATGCTAAGAAACAACATGCTCTCAAACGGACCGTCTCATCTACCCGAACACACTTCGTTCAACATGGTCTATTATTGGACATCCTTGAAATGACCCCAACTTTTGCAATCTGTTGGGCATGCCCATAGTAGATAGATTTTTTACACCAAATGCAAGTTGCGACACCGGCCATTTATCAGTCCCTTTTAACCGAGAGAACTCCAAAAAATGTAAAAAATATTGAAAACCAAAATAACTTGGCACGGTGACTTGAATTGGTCATACAAGACCGTCAAAAAAATTTAGTCCATTTCAAGGATGTCGAGAAAACAACATGCTCTCTGACGAAACCTTCTGGCAAACCCGAATACCCTTCATTGAACATGCTCTCAGACGGAGCATTCTGTCCTACCTGAACACCCTACATTGAACATGGTCTATTTTTGAACATTCTCGAAATGACCCTAACTTTTATGAGCAGGTTGGCATGCCTTGGTAGGCATCCATCCATGTTTGAACAATTTTCGACACGCCCGGCCATTTATTGGCCTTTTTTGACCAATAAATTCCAAAAAATGCAAAATTTATCGAAAAGAACGTGCTTCCAAACAAGGCCTTTTGGACTTTTAACATGCTTTCAAATTTTTGTTCGCTCTTTTTAGAAAATATTTGTGTTTTGGCATTCTGAGCAATTTTAAAAGACACGAGCATTTAAAAAAATCGTACAATTTTTTAAAATTCTAATATTTGTATTTTATGAACAAAATTTTAAAAAGTGAACAAATTTTTGAAAGCATGAGCAGTTTATGGAAAACAAAAAATAAAATTAAAACAAAACAAATAGAAAATTGAAAATAGAAAAATAAAAAAATAGTGGGAAAAAGACTGGTTCTCTACAGTAAAGCGGTCACTGATGGATGGTTCTTATAGTCCGCGCTACCTAGTTAGATACGGAAGCCTTTCAGCTCGTGTGGCTAGCGGCAAGTGGTCAGCAGTGGGAGTTATATTGTTCGATCCCATGCACTGCCATTCTTTTTTCAATGAGTTTTTTCCTATTTCCGCACGCGACAATGGGGTGGCTCAGTCAGGTGACCTTCTGTGCATGGTGCCGTCTATTTGACGTTACTCCCTGAACGTACGGAATTTTCTATTTGCCACAAGTTGTGGCAAATAACCGAGCAATCACACAGACAATCGTAGAATGGGCCAGCCCATCCGAGCGTTCGAGCCACAGTATTGTGAATCTTCTCGAAGGTTCCTGGCTTGTTTTGGAAACTATCTAAAAGGTTCCTAAACGGATTTGTCGCATTTTTCTAGCTTTAGTTTTGTTTCTATTTTTTTGCATTTTTTGTTTCTTTTCTGATTTTATGTTTCCTTTGGAATTTGCATATGTGAACATTAAAAAAAATCAGATTTTGATTTTAGTTCTCATTTTTTAATGTGTTCGTAATTTCAAAAATGTGCTCCAAATTTTCAAAAGAATGCTCTCATTTTCAAATATTTTTCACAGATTTATAGAAAAATCGTGCATTAAAAAAAGTTCATGGATTTCAAAAAACGTTTGTGTTTTTAATTTTGTTTTGGAATTTTGAAAAATTTTATGTTTCCAAAAAAAATCACAGAATCTAAAAATTATTCGTATCCGTATTCGTTATTAAAAATTTCACAATTTCAGTGGAATGTTCGAAATTAAATGTGCCGCTTATCCTTGTTTATGAAAAGCGTGCGCTTGTTTACGTATCAGGTAGGTGGTTGGTCTCGTGACTAGCAGCAGTAGTACACAGCGGGATGGTCGCAAGATCGAATCCTTGGCAGCGCATTTCTTATTTTTGTGATTTTGAGTTGCACCTGCTCAGTTACTGTTAGTGGGCAGGCCGGCCCAGTATTGGATCCTATGCGAAAACATACGGCGTATACGTCCTGATACATACAAAAGTGGGTATAATTTGTGAAATGTCCCTATTGCCCTTTATACGTTTTGTGAGGGGGGTTGTACCGAAGCGGGACTCACTTTTTATAACAACTACAGTTTTAAATAGCAAGTAGTTTATGTTTCCAGCAAAAAAAGTCGTTGGTTCGAGAAAAACAATGGCTCGCCGTCACCGGGTCACAGAAAAAAAGAACAGTTCCAGCTAAAAAAGCTCGTCGTCGCGGTCACAGGTACTATATGGTTCCATTCTATGTCTCTGTAGTTATTTGGCTGAAGTTGTGCATTAGTGGTTGGCTGTGATAATACATATAGTAAGATTGCTTGTTATTACCAACTAGCAGAACTACACAGAAATTTGCTAGAGGAGTTGCAACAGCCTTGATAAAATATTATTAGATGATATTCCGGTTTACAACAGGTAACATTTTTCAAGGGATAAAGAATATATACTAAGTATTTCTTATACTCAATATGTATAATATATGTTTTCAACATCGATTAATGATATATGTATAGGATGGATACGTACTCAGGAAACAAACTTTGTGACAGCTTCTAACATTCGAGGACAATGAATGTGAAGATGGCATGCCTGCCGGTGTCCTGGCCTTTATCAATATTATCAGGATAAAGAAGCTCCAACTACATCTCCAACTGCTGCTCCTAAGCTGTCTCGATAATCCTAGAGGCCTGTCACGCACCAGCTTGATCCTAAAGTTTAGTTTGTTCAGCTTAGAGAACTACATAGGTTTAGCCAATAGTACCAGCTCGATCCTAAAGTTCAGTTTGTTAAGCTTAGGGAACTACAATTGGTTTATCCAATAGTAATGTTTTGCGTTCTGTAAAATATCTTAGTTAAAAGAATATACTGCTTCAACCGCAAAAAAATAATATACTGCTTCTGATGCTTACATAGCATAGCCAATAATTTGTTAAACGTTGGTACTTACCTTTGAAAGAGATATTGTGGCTTTATTGTTTTTTTCTATTTAAATTCACAGAGGCGAATATACAACTTTCTTCGGTCCATGATATTGTTGCTATGAAAAGATTTGATGAGAATTCTTATTCTTTGATGTTGAACCTGCCATCGGATCTGGCCTCCCTAACTCTGACGTGATGACTGATGTAGTCTGTTGGCTTGATCTAGCATCAACTAGATAAAAAGGTAACCACATAATCTATTTTGATCCAAATATTGGCTCTCTCATCCCGACAGAGTTCTGCTTTTAGTTGTGCGTGTACCGCATAACTCTAGCTTTGTAAATTGATCCCGAATTGGACAAACCCCAGTTGACCTTCAAGGAAATTATGTAAAGGCAGTGCATCTTAAGATCAGAAGGATTGTCAGCAGTTAATCTTGCCGGTACATACTAAAATATTCTCACGCTCATAACTTTATTCAAAAAATAAACTATGATTGTACTAGGCTACATACAGCTGGTGGTTCTCCTGTCAATGCCCTCCTCTCAGCACATACCCGCACTTGTCGAAGATGTATCAAACACAGACCATTAGATGCTCAAACTTTTATTCTTAAAGATAAACCAAAAACAATATCGCGCATCTCTATCTCTTCTCAGTCTTATCCATCTCAACATCAAGACCTCCAAAATGCAAACGTTTGTTACAAAAAAACACAGTAGGAATCAGAATCCCACTTAACAACGTACTACAAGAGTCCCTCACATCCCCCTTTTTTAGTTTTCTTTTGAGAATGAGTGTGTGTTGTCTGTGTGTTAGTCGGACAAGTCCTGGGCCAAGCCCAGAAAATAGGAAGGAAAAAAGTTACAAATGAAATACAATATAATTTTCCAAAAAAATGTTTGCCTACAAAAAATTATTCCATTTTTAAAACATGTTCTAAAAAATTA
>NW_025237381.1:0-4724 GCF_018294505.1 Triticum aestivum
ACATTCAAATTAGAAAAAACTACATGCTCATGGAAGCACCTCAACTGATGGTTTATTTTGATATATGAATAAGTGACCCCAACTTCTTGCAGGAGCCTAACATGGACATATGAGGCGTTCATGTTAGGTTTGAATGACTTCCAATAAAGTTTGCACGTTGCGACACATCTAGCCAATTATCTATCTTTTTTGACCGAGAAAACTCCAGAAAATGCAAAACTTTTCAAAATCCAAATAACTTGTCATGATGTCTTGAATTGGTCATATAAACTGGTGGGAAAAAATGGGGTCATTCAACGGATGTCGGAAAACAACATGCTTTCAAACAGACCCTTCTGGTCTCTACTCGAACACCCTTTGTTGAACATGATATATTTTTTGACATGCTTGTAATGGCCCCAACTTTTGCAAGATGGTGGGCATGCCCATCATAGGCATTCATGTCAAGTTTGAACGATTTCTGACATCATATGCAAGCTGCGACACGTCCAGCCGTTTATTGGCCTTTTTCACCAAGAAAACTCTAGAAAATGTAAGACTTGTCAAAAATTCAAAAACAAATTGGCATTGTGCCTTGAATTGGTCACAAAAAGGCATGGAAAAATTTGGGGCCATTGCAAGGATGTCTAGAAAGAACAAGCGATGAGACGGAGCCTTTTGCCCTACCCGGACACCCTCAGTTGAACATGGTCTATTTTTGACATATATGAAATGACCACACCTTTTGCAAGTAGGTGGACATGCTCATGCTAGCCATCCATGTCAAGTTTGAATGATTTCGAACACTATATGGAAGTTGCGACACGTCCGGCCATTTATCGGCCCTTTTTTACTGCGATAACTTCAGAAAATGCAAAATTTGTCAAAAATCAAAACAGCTTGGCATGGTGCCTTGAATTGGTCATATAAGGCCATGTAAAAACATTGGTTCCATTTCAAGGATGCTAAGAAACAACATGCTCTCAAACGGACCGTCTCATCTACCCGAACACACTTCGTTCAACATGGTCTATTATTGGACATCCTTGAAATGACCCCAACTTTTGCAATCTGTTGGGCATGCCCATAGTAGATAGATTTTTTACACCAAATGCAAGTTGCGACACCGGCCATTTATCAGTCCCTTTTAACCGAGAGAACTCCAAAAAATGTAAAAAATATTGAAAACCAAAATAACTTGGCACGGTGACTTGAATTGGTCATACAAGACCGTCAAAAAAATTTAGTCCATTTCAAGGATGTCGAGAAAACAACACGCTCTCTGACGAAACCTTCTGGCAAACCCGAATACCCTTCATTGAACATGCTCTCAGACGGAGCATTCTGTCCTACCTGAACACCCTACATTGAACATGGTCTATTTTTGAACATTCTCGAAATGACCCTAACTTTTATGAGCAGGTTGGCATGCCTTGGTAGGCATCCATCCATGTTTGAACAATTTTCGACACGCCCGGCCATTTATTGGCCTTTTTTGACCAATAAACTCCAAAAAATGCAAAATTTATCGAAAAGAACGTGCTTCCAAACAAGGCCTTTTGGACTTTTAACATGCTTTCAAATTTTTGTTCGCTCTTTTTAGAAAATATTTGTGTTTTGGCATTCTGAGCAATTTTAAAAGACACGAGCATTTAAAAAAATCGTACAATTTTTTAAAATTCTAATATTTGTATTTTATGAACAAAATTTTAAAAAGTGAACAAATTTTTGAAAGCATGAGCAGTTTATGGAAAACAAAAAATAAAATTAAAACAAAACAAATAGAAAATTGAAAATAGAAAAATAAAAAAATAGTGGGAAAAAGACTGGTTCTCTACAGTAAAGCGGTCACTGATGGATGGTTCTTATAGTCCGCGCTACCTAGTTAGATACGGAAGCCTTTCAGCTCGTGTGGCTAGCGGCAAGTGGTCAGCAGTGGGAGTTATATTGTTCGATCCCATGCACTGCCATTCTTTTTTCAATGAGTTTTTTCCTATTTCCGCACGCGACAATGGGGTGGCTCAGTCAGGTGACCTTCTGTGCATGGTGCCGTCTATTTGACGTTACTCCCTGAACGTACGGAATTTTCTATTTGCCACAAGTTGTGGCAAATAACCGAGCAATCACACAGACAATCGTAGAATGGGCCAGCCCATCCGAGCGTTCGAGCCACAGTATTGTGAATCTTCTCGAAGGTTCCTGGCTTGTTTTGGAAACTATCTAAAAGGTTCCTAAACGGATTTGTCGCATTTTTCTAGCTTTAGTTTTGTTTCTATTTTTTTGCATTTTTTGTTTCTTTTCTGATTTTATGTTTCCTTTGGAATTTGCATATGTGAACATTAAAAAAAATCAGATTTTGATTTTAGTTCTCATTTTTTAATGTGTTCGTAATTTCAAAAATGTGCTCCAAATTTTCAAAAGAATGCTCTCATTTTCAAATATTTTTCACAGATTTATAGAAAAATCGTGCATTAAAAAAAGTTCATGGATTTCAAAAAACGTTTGTGTTTTTAATTTTGTTTTGGAATTTTGAAAAATTTTATGTTTCCAAAAAAAATCACAGAATCTAAAAATTATTCGTATCCGTATTCGTTATTAAAAATTTCACAATTTCAGTGGAATGTTCGAAATTAAATGTGCCGCTTATCCTTGTTTATGAAAAGCGTGCGCTTGTTTACGTATCAGGTAGGTGGTTGGTCTCGTGACTAGCAGCAGTAGTACACAGCGGGATGGTCGCAAGATCGAATCCTTGGCAGCGCATTTCTTATTTTTGTGATTTTGAGTTGCACCTGCTCAGTTACTGTTAGTGGGCAGGCCGGCCCAGTATTGGATCCTATGCGAAAACATACGGCGTATACGTCCTGATACATACAAAAGTGGGTATAATTTGTGAAATGTCCCTATTGCCCTTTATACGTTTTGTGAGGGGGGTTGTACCGAAGCGGGACTCACTTTTTATAACAACTACAGTTTTAAATAGCAAGTAGTTTATGTTTCCAGCAAAAAAAGTCGTTGGTTCGAGAAAAACAATGGCTCGCCGTCACCGGGTCACAGAAAAAAAGAACAGTTCCAGCTAAAAAAGCTCGTCGTCGCGGTCACAGGTACTATATGGTTCCATTCTATGTCTCTGTAGTTATTTGGCTGAAGTTGTGCATTAGTGGTTGGCTGTGATAATACATATAGTAAGATTGCTTGTTATTACCAACTAGCAGAACTACACAGAAATTTGCTAGAGGAGTTGCAACAGCCTTGATAAAATATTATTAGATGATATTCCGGTTTACAACAGGTAACATTTTTCAAGGGATAAAGAATATATACTAAGTATTTCTTATACTCAATATGTATAATATATGTTTTCAACATCGATTAATGATATATGTATAGGATGGATACGTACTCAGGAAACAAACTTTGTGACAGCTTCTAACATTCGAGGACAATGAATGTGAAGATGGCATGCCTGCCGGTGTCCTGGCCTTTATCAATATTATCAGGATAAAGAAGCTCCAACTACATCTCCAACTGCTGCTCCTAAGCTGTCTCGATAATCCTAGAGGCCTGTCACGCACCAGCTTGATCCTAAAGTTTAGTTTGTTCAGCTTAGAGAACTACATAGGTTTAGCCAATAGTACCAGCTCGATCCTAAAGTTCAGTTTGTTAAGCTTAGGGAACTACAATTGGTTTATCCAATAGTAATGTTTTGCGTTCTGTAAAATATCTTAGTTAAAAGAAT
Organism: Triticum aestivum; assembly: GCF_018294505.1. NCBI lineage: Eukaryota > Viridiplantae > Streptophyta > Magnoliopsida > Poales > Poaceae > Triticum > Triticum aestivum. The sequence goes on from NW_025237381.1 coordinate 3,716, forward strand.
ATACTGCTTCAACCGCAAAAAAATAATATACTGCTTCTGATGCTTACATAGCATAGCCAATAATTTGTTAAACGTTGGTACTTACCTTTGAAAGAGATATTGTGGCTTTATTGTTTTTTTCTATTTAAATTCACAGAGGCGAATATACAACTTTCTTCGGTCCATGATATTGTTGCTATGAAAAGATTTGATGAGAATTCTTATTCTTTGATGTTGAACCTGCCATCGGATCTGGCCTCCCTAACTCTGACGTGATGACTGATGTAGTCTGTTGGCTTGATCTAGCATCAACTAGATAAAAAGGTAACCACATAATCTATTTTGATCCAAATATTGGCTCTCTCATCCCGACAGAGTTCTGCTTTTAGTTGTGCGTGTACCGCATAACTCTAGCTTTGTAAATTGATCCCGAATTGGACAAACCCCAGTTGACCTTCAAGGAAATTATGTAAAGGCAGTGCATCTTAAGATCAGAAGGATTGTCAGCAGTTAATCTTGCCGGTACATACTAAAATATTCTCACGCTCATAACTTTATTCAAAAAATAAACTATGATTGTACTAGGCTACATACAGCTGGTGGTTCTCCTGTCAATGCCCTCCTCTCAGCACATACCCGCACTTGTCGAAGATGTATCAAACACAGACCATTAGATGCTCAAACTTTTATTCTTAAAGATAAACCAAAAACAATATCGCGCATCTCTATCTCTTCTCAGTCTTATCCATCTCAACATCAAGACCTCCAAAATGCAAACGTTTGTTACAAAAAAACACAGTAGGAATCAGAATCCCACTTAACAACGTACTACAAGAGTCCCTCACATCCCCCTTTTTTAGTTTTCTTTTGAGAATGAGTGTGTGTTGTCTGTGTGTTAGTCGGACAAGTCCTGGGCCAAGCCCAGAAAATAGGAAGGAAAAAAGTTACAAATGAAATACAATATAATTTTCCAAAAAAATGTTTGCCTACAAAAAATTATTCCATTTTTAAAACATGTTCTAAAAAATTA
>NW_025237382.1:0-4722 GCF_018294505.1 Triticum aestivum
TTTTTTTTTTGAGCATCAATCTCATGCCCAAGTGGTATTGATCGTTTGGTGGTCTTCAACAATTCAAGCCAAATATGCACCCTTATGTACTTGAGCTGGACTGGACCATGGCCCAGTTCCCCTCCTGCTTAGGCTGAAAGAAGTCCAAATAGAACGGGCAGTATATATGAATGCATGATCCCTGGTAGCTGCAATTTTGTTTTTGACATGAATGCCATGAGTTGTCCATGACAGATCCATTTGCACACTTGCCTGAATCGCACTTGAGTTTCAATCCACAGATCTGAATAGTAGCTAAGAGTAATGATTGTTTTAGACAACTCCACCATGGCAAAACATTTTTCCATTAAAGAAGCCATCACACAATTTTGACTAAAAAATGAAAAAGAAAAACATAAAGCAAGCCTAAATCATTAGACAAAACATGAAGTAAAAGCAGGCAGCACACAGCAGAACGAGATCAAGCCAGAAGAAGCCAACATCTGCAGTAATTTCACTGACACAAATGGACTTGATTAAATCACTTGATCCACAATAACTTCTTATACAAAGCACACACCGAAATTATAATCATAAAAAAGCAATCGAAGCACACTAATCCATGCATGTGTTCCTCACAAAGTTTATTCTGAACTCTCAACTCTGCAGTGCAGATAGTAAAACGGGGCAGCGAATGGCAGAAGACCAAAGCAACGACCTCGATCACTCACTGAACCCGGTGATGAAATTTCAGTGTTGGGCCGGACGGTGGCAGGTCGGAGTTAGTGGTGTCCGTGGTATCCACCGCCACCGCCGCCGCCGCCGTAGGTGGGCGTGGGAGGGATGGGGTGGTAGTCCGGGTGGGGCTGCGGCTTCGGCTCAGGCTTGGGTACCGGGCCGTAGTCTGGGTGGGGCTGGGGCTTGGGCTCCGGCTTCGGTGGCACGGGCTTCTTGTGGTGGAAGTGCTCGATGATGTGCTTCTTGATCGGCCCGAGCAGGGTCGCCGACGCACACTCTGGCGATGCCAACACGTTGGTCTTGGCGCCGGCGACAACGCCGAAGGTGGTGCCCTCGGACACCGGCGCGATCTTGGATGGCTCCTGGCCGAGGCACGGCGTGTTGGAGGCAGCGCTGTGGAGCTGAGCGACGCAGTCGGCACCGTGGAGGTCGGCGGCCAGGGGCACGCTGAAGGCGCCGGTGCGGTCGACGGCACCCACCGCCTTGCTCTCGTAGTCGCCGTGGACGCTCTTGCACTTGATCGCCACCTGAAGACCTGGGGTACGTTCATGGCAGAACAATGGTGATAAGCGTCAACCCAGCAATGCCACACAATGGAGTAGCACATCAGCGCTTACCCTTGAAGGCTTCCTCGGCCTTCATGTTCTTCCTGGTGCAGTCGGCGCACTTGGCCATGCCGACGACGACGGACGCGGCCTCGGTGTTGGAGACGGCGATCAGCAGCAGGACGCCGAGGACGAGTGCTCTCGGAGCTGCCATGGCTGAACCCCTGAATCGAACTCCACTACTTGCCTGTGGGAAGTAAATAGCAATGGATGGATGGATGGATCGATGGATGGAACAGGCCACGCATAGCTGGCTTATATAGGCATCTGCATTGATCGGTCATCGATGATCAACGCAATTAGAGACAGACCAATTTGCGTTTGGCGCGCCGAAATTAAAGATGGCGAATTAAAACTCGGTTGATTCCAGAGTCCACTGCACGCATCGATCAACGATTTGATCCACGTCGTCGTCATTTGTTATTCGGTTGGTGATCCACTTTGCATTGGCTGGTGCTCGATCGCGTCCTTCTCGTACATACGTAGGTTCCACGCGGCACATGGATATGCATGCATGCATGCATGCAGCGTACGTACATACTCCTACCTTTTATTCTCTCTCTTCTTAAATATAAGTCTTTGAAGAGATTTCATACAGAGTAAAATGAGTGAATTTATACTCTAAAATGCATCTAGATATATCTGTAAATCTTTACAAAGACTTATATTTAGAAACAGAAGGAGTATCATCTACTCTAGTACGTAGTGGAGCCTTCGTAAGTCAGAGCGTAGTACGTAACTAATTTTCTGTTGAATCCCTTTCTGCGGGTGCGGTGCCCCTCCCGCTCATTTAATTGGCAAGGACGTGGCTAGGTGTAAGTGTCGACTGAAAAGAAAAAACGTTTGTCAGTCGATCTGTTTTGAGCCCTCCGATGCAAGATGAATGGCCAACATCATCTTCTCCGACTTCCTGCCGTCCTCATGTTCATCTCTTTTGAGCCGTCCAGAGCAATGCCTTCTTCACCTGACATAGGAGTGTTGGTAACTACTCCCTCCATTCCTAAATATTTGTCTTTTTAGAGATTTCAAATGAACTACCATATACTGATGTATATAGACATATTTTAGAGTGTAGATTCACTCATTTGACTTCATATGTAGTTATTGTTGAAATCTCTAAAAAGCCAAATATTTAGGAACGAAGGGAGTATCTTCTTAGGTAGTCTCTGGGATGCCACACATGGACGAAGAACAAATATGGATATAACTTAAGAGAACATACCATCACGTGTTTGGTGATAAGATTTGTATCCATTAGGCGAGTCACAAATGACACTCCAATGTAGATATTGTTTGGCGGTAGTGTGTCAAGGAGGGCGGCCAGACTTATAGTCTTCGAGCCTGATTCTTCTCTTGAAGACGTAAGAATGAAATGGGTCATCATCGTTCGAATCGGTGAGATAGACAACCTGCATTGTGGGAACTGGTCATGTCAAGGAAAAACATATCATCTCTCCACCGGTTAGACCGTTCTGTGTAATGAGCTGAACCCATCATTCGCCTCCCATACGGGTCCTTGTCCGTGCTTTCTGCAGTTCAATGATGTAAGTGTTGGAATTTGCTACTGGGCTTGGCCCAAAGCCTAACTAAAATTTTGAAATTCTCTTGACCCATTCATGCACACATGTGAGTGGTGTGAGTGAGACCAAAGTTTAGTCTCACCCCAAAAGTTGATAGAGAGAGTTGCACCTATTTATAAGGTGAGCTCTTCTACCACTTGCATGAGCATGAGAAGAGGAGACCTACACGTGCGCTTCTCCTCCTCGCTCGCCACGCCTCGTCACGACGCGCCGCGCCGCATGAATGAGCCGAGGACAGAGCTATGCACGTTGTCTATATTTTTGCTGCTCGGAAATAATTAATGTCATCAATTAATAATTAATGGACGCGTCCACGACCTACCCGGCCACATTATATAGTCAGGCACGCGCCTACCCTAGCCGTCGACGCTTTTTATGGTTTCGCACCACCGTTCCAGATCATTGCGCCGCCATGCAAGTCTTCTCCATTCCTCCTTCCGGCGTGCACCGCGAGAAGGGACAGTAGGCCTCCGGAACCCCGTCTCTCGTGATCCTGTATGGGAGTGGGGCGATCAGGTTTTTGGGGAGCGCACTCGCGCGACTACTGGCAGCGACGACTTCGCCAACGACGACTTCTTCCCCGACCTCGGCAACCTCATCCTCAACGACATGGGCAACAACATCAACGCCGGCGGTGCCGCTCCCGTTGCACCGTACATATGTGATTCTATCCTTCTTGTTTGAGATCGTGGTAGAATTCATGTTTCTAGTATGTGCCCTAGATGTGATATGTTCATCTACTATGCTAGTTCGCATGATTAGTTTAATCTCTGCTAGTGCTGTCATGATTTATCTTCTGTTTATTCGGATTAAATCTCGTAGTAATTTGCTCATATATTCAACAGTAAGTGACCCCACGACACACAAGGCACACTCTCTTCCATTAATTCATTGAACTCTAGCCTACCATTGCATGCGATAATCCTTGCAATAAACACAAAACAAACACACATAAGATGCATTGTAAAACCACTAAAATAATAACATAAAAGGTTAGGATTTTATGGAAAATAATATATATTTATAGGGAGAGAGAGAGAGAGAGAGAGGTTGTTACCATTGAATTTTGGAAGCCCTCAATGAGCAGATGGATATTGAATGATGATCCACTTGAAAAGTTTCTGCGCCCTCTTACATGCATACTTGGCACACCGTCATATCCTGTTTGACATGCATACTTGGCACACCGTCATATCCTGTTTGACATGCATATTTGTCACCACTATAAAGCACATGTACTATATATTATGAATAAAACACAACTAGCATTTATAAGAAATATTGTGACATGCATGCATACTTGGCACACCATATCCGGTTAGAAAATGTTTAATTAATTAACCATAGGATATTTACAATTGCAACATTTAAAAAATTCACAAATAATACAAACATGTCATTAATCACTGATCACCAAAAAATAAAGCATTTTCAAATACTTTACGCATATCGATCCACACATTAACAAAATATAACAATCGTATTCATAAACATACATGCATTGCATTCAATCCATAGATGTATATATAAAATTTCATACATATTCTCTCAAACTATACATGCATTGCATTCATTTACACGCAAAAAATAAAAACATATATCCGTAAACATCCATATATAATCTATATATCCACCAAAATCTATTCTTTTTTGTCGGGAACATCCAAACTTTTCATACAATCCATAGATGCATATATATTATCCATATCATCATGTCATGGCATATGTATATATGGATTTTCCAAATGTAGAAAATATTGACATAAATAGCATAAAAGAAAAAGGAAAAGACAGGGGAAGCCACCCTATAGCTAGCTCAT
>NW_025237383.1:0-4722 GCF_018294505.1 Triticum aestivum
TTTGATGATTTTATGGATAAACAAGCAAATTTCAATGATTATGTTAGTAGACAATTGAAAAATAATGCTTATATAATTGGATGCTTGAGTGATTATATGGCTAGAGTTAAAGGTGAACTTAAACTCACTAGTAAATATGTCTCTATGGTTGCCACTCAAGCTGAGCAAGTACTTAAGGCTCAGAATGAATTGCTAGATGAACTAAACAATAAACATGACTTTGCTGTTAGAGTGGCTACTAGAACTGGTAAAATGACTCAGGAACCTTTGTATCCTGAAGGCCACCCTAAGAGGATTGAACAAGATTCTCAGAATAATAATCTAGATGCTCCTAGTTCTTCTAAGAAGAAGAAAAAGAAAAATGATAGGACTTTGCATGCTTCTAGTGAACCTAATGTAGAAACACTTGAGAATCCTAATGATACTTCTATTTCTGATGCTGAAACACAATCCGGAGATGAACATGAACCTGATGATAATGCTAATAATGATGTTCATATCGATGCTCAACCTATCAAAAATAATGATATAGAAATTGAACCTGCTGTTGGTCTTGATAACCCACAATCAAGAAACCAACGTTATGATAAGAGAGATTTTGTTGCTAGGAAGCATGGTAGAGAAAGAGAACCATGTCTTCAGAAACCCATGCCATTTCCTCCTAAACCATCCAAGACAAAGGATGATGAGGACTTTGAGCGTTTTGCTGAAATGATTAGACCTATTTTGTTACGCATGCGCTTAACCGATATGCTTAAAACAAATCCTTATGCTAAATATATGAAAGATATCATCACTAACAAAAGGAAAATACCTGAAGCTGAAATCTCCATGATGCTCGCTAACTATACCTTTAAGGATGGAATACCTAAGAAACTTGGTGATCCCGGTGTACCCACTATAGCATGCTCCATGAAAAGAAATTATGTTAAAACTACTTTATGTGATTTAGGGGACGGTGTTAGTGTTATGCCTCTTTCCTTGTATAGTAGACTTGAATTAAGTAAGTTGACACCCACTGAGATATCCTTGCAAATGGCTGATAAATCAACTGCTATACCTGTTGGCATTTGTGAGGACGTGCCTGTTGTTGTTGCGAATGTTACTATCTTAACAGACTTCGTCATTCTTGATATTCATGAGGAAGACAGTATGTCGATTATCCTCAGTAGACCCTTTTTAAATACTGCACGTGCGGTTATTGATTGCAACAAAGGCAATGTCACCTTTCATGTTAATGGAAATGAGCATACGGTACATTTTCCGAGGAAACAACCTCAAGTTCACAGCATAAATTCTATTGGGAAAATTCCATCAATTATTATTGGAGGTTTCGAATTTCCTCTACCTACTGTCAAGAAAAAGTATGATATTCTTATTGTTGGGGATGTTCATATCCCCGTCGAGGTAACTTAGTGTTATTCGAAATTTCTCCGGTTCTGTGTTATTTGGAATGAGTTTGTTAACAAGACTTGATCAACCTTGTTAGTGGATTCATTTTTATGATCATGAGATGGATGAAACTAGAAGACACAACCCTCTGTACCCTCTTTTTACTTTCTGTTATTTAGAATAAATAAAGCAAAAATAGTGTTATCAGTCTATTTTCTGAATTAGCCATGCAATAAAAAATATGCTGAGAATAAAAGTGCTCCAAATGCCCTGCAAATTTAGTATGATTTTTTATGGAATATTTGAGGATTTTAGGCACCGAGAACACTGTAGGGGGGGTCAAGCACCTGGTCACGAGGGTGGAGGGCGCGCCCACTCCCCCTGGGAGTGCCCCCCTGTCTCGTGGGCCCCTGGTGGACTCCCACCACTTATTCCAGCACCCACACACTCCATCTTCTTCCCAAAAAAATCCCCATCCAGCTCAAGCACGAGTTCTAGCTCATTTTGCTGCGACTTTCGATCTCCTTGCTCAAAGCTCCATTCACAAAACTGCTTTGGGAGATTGTTGTTTGGTATGTGACTCCTCCATTGGTCCAATTAGTTTTTGTTCTAGTGCTTTATTCATTGCAAATTTTTGCTGCATAGATGAACATGTTCTTGAGCTTGCATGTTAAATTTATGAGGTCCCAAGTAATTCTAATGCATGATATAGGCTCTTGGCACTTGTAGGAGTAGTTGCTATCAATCTTGTTTAGTTTTATTTACTTTTATTTTGAAGTTACTAAAATCTCAGAAATTTTCAGAAAATGTTAAGGAGATTTTTGAGGGGCTCTTCTAGCCAAGGCTCCTAGGAAAAACAAGCTAAAGAGAAGGGAACGGCCAAGTATAATCTTCCTCGCATAGCGGAAGTACGGCCGTGTGAATGGCCATGTGATAATTTCTTGAGAGAAGCTGGAATTTATGAAGATTTTTATTCTTTGATCGAGAATGTAGGCCTCACCGATTTCCTCCACGCCCGGATCGATCAGTATCTCTTACTTACCAATACCTTCGTGCAAAACTTTTATTATTATCCTAAGAAGTCACCGCCTTCAGTATCATTTCATTTATATGATGAATTCAGGGAAATGTCTTTACATAATTCTTGCGCGGTGTGTAAAATACCCATTGAGGGTAAATTAGAGGAACCACATCATAAAGATGTGGATGGCTTTGTTAACACTATCACTGTAGGGGGTCCAAAGAAGGGTTCCGATGCGAGAATCTCTAGCATACACTTTCCTGTTTTACGCTACTTTGCCATATTTGCTAGTAGATGCTTAATTGGTCGTGGAAATAGTGGAAACTTCAATGTCCCTGATATTATTATTCTGTTCCATGCCTTGTTTGGTGATAATAGCTTTAGTATGGGTGTCATTATTGCTAAACATCTAAACCTGAATCGTACAAAGGGGCCCATCCTTGGAGGTATCTATGCTGCACGTCTTGCTAAATATTTTGAGATACCTATTAGGCACCATGAGAGAGAGGAGACAATACTGCCTACTTATATTTTAGATTACAGGAGCATGGTAGCACATGAGTTTATTGTTCATAATGATGATAAGATGCACCTGTATAACTTGAGATTTAATAAGAAACACATTGAGACTATTATTCTGCCTACACCTCTGTTGTTTGATTTGACTGCAGATAACTATCTTGTCACACCGGAAGCGGTGTACGCTCATCGAGGCCAAGCATCCACTCCAGAACTTGAGCCCGAGCCGGAACCTTCACTGGACCCTTATCGTGCATCATCTTACCAGTGGGATCCGAAGGAGACGGCCAGCCAGTGGTATCCTGATTACACCCCTTAGTACACCAGGGAGAGTAGCCGCGGTCCGTGGAATTAGACCAACATAGGCCAAAAGCCTAAGCTTGGGGGAGCATGTATTTCTCACCGACTTTACATTCATGTTCACACACTATTCTAGTCGTCGGTGCTCATACTCTTTCATTGTATTATCCATGCTAGTTTAATTTTATTTTTCTAGTTTTCTTCTTGTGTGTTTGATAAACCTTAAGAAAAAACAAAAAATAGTTAGTTTAATTTCCAGGCTTGTAGTAGAAATTAAAATGAAAACCCCAAAAGATTTCTTGTTCTTCTTTTACTTGTTGGGAGCTTTACCGTGTAAATAGTTTTCTTTTCTTTTCTTTCCTTTGGGGGTCGAGAGTAGAAGACCATATTGAAATTTTTTAGTGGCTCTCATATGCATGATTGTTTATTTAACTTGAAGCCCATATTACTCTATCTTCTCTCTTGAGTTGAATGCTTGCAGATTCCAGCTTAGTCCAATGCACGTGCACTATTATTGTTATACACATCATTCGGTCATGCAAGTGAAAGGCAACAATGACGATATATGATGGACTGATTGAGATGAGAAAAGCTGGTATGAACTCAACCTCTCTTGTTTTTGTAAATATGATGAGTTCATCGTTCCTGATTCAGCTTATTATGAAGTAAACATATTTGCAATGACATTCAGAGATTATAGTCGCTTGTGCCATGCTTGATTAGCTATGAGTTATAATGGTTTACCTTGCGTGCCTACATGCTATTAGAATGATTATGATGTGGTATGATGGGATGGTATCCTCCTTTGAATGAATTGAGTGACTCGACTTGGCACATGTTCACACATGTAGTTGAAACAAATCAACATAGCCTTCATGATAATTATGTTCATGGTGGATTATATCCTACTCATGCTTGTACTCGGTGTGAATTAATTTTAATGCATGTTTATGACTGTTGTCGCTCTCTTAGTTGGTCGCTTCCCAGTTTTTTGCTAGCCTTCACCTGTACTAAGCGAGAATACTGCTTGTGCATCCAAACTCCTTAAACTCTAAAAGTTATTCCATATAGTCCACCATACCTTCCTATATGCGGTATCTACCTGCCGTTCCAAGTAAATTTGTATGTGCCAAACTCCAAATCTTCAAATGAAATTCTGTTTTGTATGCTCGAGCAACTCATGTTTCAACTAGGGCTACCTATATCTTCCATGCTAGGTGGGTTATTCTCAAGAGGAGTGGACTCCGCTCCTCATTCACGAGAAAGGGCCGGTAACCGGGATGCCCAGTCCCATGATCCAAAAAGATCAAAGCAAATCAATATAATTAAACAAAACTCCCCTAGGGCTGTTGTTAGTTGGAGGCACTCATTGTTTCGAGCAAGCCATGGATTGATGCTTGTTGGTGGTGGGGGAGTATAAACTTTTACCATTCTGTTTGGGAACTGCCTATAATGCATGTAGTATGGAAGATACAACCATCTCATAGTTG
>NW_025237384.1:0-4721 GCF_018294505.1 Triticum aestivum
TGTCCTCCATAGGATTCAGAGTGACACTTGCGTAGGATTTGTTCCTGTTCATGCTCAGGCACACAACGTCTAATAATACCATCTACTCCTTCTTTATAAAGGTGTGGATCATCCCAGAAGTAATGTCTTAAATCATAAAAGAACTTTTTCTTTTGCTGGTATGTGAAACTAGGCGGTATATATTTAGCAACAATGTAATTAGCATAATCAGCATACCAAGGAGCAGTACGAGAAGCATTGACAACCGCTAATTGTTCATCAGGGAAACTATCATTAATAGGCAGTGGGTCATCAAGAACATTCTCTAACCTAGACAAGTTTTCTGCCACAGGGTTCTCAGCTCCCTTTCTGTCAATAATATGCAAGTCAAATTCTTGGAGCAAGAGGACCCATCCAATGAGTCTAGGCTTAGCATCTTTCTTTTCCATAAGATATTTAATAGCAGCATGATCAGTGTGAATAGTGACTTTGGAATCAACAATATAAGGTCTAAACTTATCACATGCAAACACAACTGCTAAGAACTCTTTTTCAGTAGTAGCATAATTTCTCTGGGCAGTATCAAGAGTCTTACTAGCATACTGGATCACATTCAATTTCTTATCGACTCTTTGCCCTAAAACAGCACCTACAGCATAATCACTAGCATCGCACATAATTTCAAAAGGTAAATTCCAATCAGGTGGATGTACAATAGGTGCAGTGATCAATGCTTTCTTAAGTGTTTCAAATGCTTCTACACAATCATCATCAAAGACAAAAGGAATATCTTTTTGCAATAAATTAGTCAGAGGCCTAGAGATTTTAGAGAAGTCCTTAATGAGCCTCCTATAAAAGCCGGCATGACCAAGGAAACTTCTTATACCTTTTATGTCCTTGGGACATGGCATTTTTTCAATAGCATCAACTTTGGCTTTATCAACTTCAATACCTCTCTCGGAGATCTTGTGCCCCAAGACAATGCCTTCATTAACCATAAAATGACACTTTTCCCAATTTAGGACGAGACTAGTGTCTTCGCATCTCTGCAAAACTCGGTCAAGGTCGCTCAAACAATCATCAAAAGAGGATCCATAGACGGAGAAGTCATCCATGTATACCTCACAAATCTTTTCACAAAAATCAGATAATATAGCCATCATGCATCTTTGAAAGGTAGCAGGTGCATTACATAAACCAAAAGGAATACGTCTATAAGCAAAAGTACCGAAAGGGCAAGTGAAAGTAGTTTTAGATTGATCCTTTGCTGACACAGGTATTTGTGAGAAGGCAGAATAACCATCTAGAAAGCAAAAAATGTGTTTGTTTGAATAGCCTTTCTGGCATTTGATCAATAAAAGGTAAAGGGTAATGATCTTTCTTAGTAGCTTTATTTAACTTACAAAAATCAATTACCATCCTATAACCTGTAATAATTCTTTGCGGGATCAATTCATCTTTATCATTAGGAACAACGGTAATACCTCCCTTTTTAGGGACACAATGGACAGGGCTTACCCATTCACTATTAGCAATGGGATAAATAGTACCTGCCTCAAGGAGCTTTAGAATCTCCTTTCTTACCACTTCCTTCATTTTGGGATTTAATCGTCTTTGAGGATCTCTAACTGGTTTGGCATCTTTTTCCACCGAAATTTTGTGTTGACATAATGTGGGACTGATGCCCTTAAGATCATCCAGAGTATACCCAATAGCATCCCAGTGCTTCTTCAGAGTTTTCAATAATCTTTCTTCTTCTTTCTCTGAAAGGTTAGCACTAATAATAACAGGATATATTTCTTTTTCATCAAGATAAGCATATTTAAGATTGTCAGGTAAATGTTTGAGTTCAAACACGGGATCACCCTTGGGTGGAGGGGGATCCCCAAGAATTTCAACGGGAAGGTTATGTTTCAGCACAAGTTCTTGTTTAAGGAACACTTCATCTATTTCTTCCCTTTCCTTCATAAACATATCGTTTTCATGGTCTAACAAATAATGTTCTAACGGATCAGTTGGAGGAACACCTATGGAAGCAAGACCAATAATCTCATCTTTACTAGGTGGTTCCCTTTCACGAGGTTGTCTATTAAACTTGGCAAAATTGAACTCATGAGACATACCATCTATGCCAATAGTGACAATATTCTTTTCACAATTAATCTTAGCACTAGCAGTATGCAAGAAGGGTCTACCAAAAATAATGGGACAAAAATCATCTTGTGGGGAAGCAAGAACAAGAAAATCAGCTGTGTATTTAATCTTCCCACACAATACTTCAACATCTCTAACAATCCCAATAGGTTTAATGGTGTCCCTATTAGCAAGCTTAATAGTAACATCAATGTCTTCCAATTCAACAGGTGCAATATCGTGCATAATTTCTTTATATAGATCATAAGGTACCGCACTAGCACTAGCACCCATATCGCATAAGCCATGATAGCAATGATCTCCTATTTTAACATAAATAAGAGGCATGCCTACAACAGGTCTACGTGTCTTAGTATCGGGTGTAGCAATATTAGCAGTTTCACCCACAAAAGAGATAACATGCCCATCTAAGTCCTCATCCAAGAGATCCTTAATCATAGCAATACCATGTTCAACATTAATTTTCTCAGGAGGTGTATAGGTCCTAGTATTACTCCTACGAACAATAGTCAAAGCTTTAACATGATCTTTTATCCTAACTGGAAAAGGAGGTTTTTCGACATAAGTAGTAGGAATAATAGGATCACTATATGTAATGGTCTTTTCTTCGACTGTAATAGGTGCAACTACTTTCACTTCAACATGGGGATTATATTTAAACCACTTCTCTTTAGGGAGATCAACATGAGTAGCAAAGGATTCACAAAAAGTAGCTACTATCTCAGAGTCAAGTCCATACTTAGCGCTAAATCCATGAAAAGCATCGGTATCCATAAAAGATTTAACACAATCAAACTTAGGTGTCATACCTGACTCCTTACCATCGTCGGAACCCCAATCTTCAGAGTTGCGTTTAATTCTTTCCAATAAGTCCCATTTGAAATCAATAGTCTTCAGCATATAAGAACCAGCACAGGAAGTATCGAGCAGGTTGCGATTATTAAGAGAAAGACGAGCATAAAAATTCTGAATAATCATTTCCCGAGAGAGCTCATGGTTGGGGCATGAATATAACATTGACTTAAGCCTCCCCCAAGCTTGAGTGATGCTTTCTCCTTCGCGAGGCCAGAAATTATATATGTAATTACGATCACGATGAACAAGATGCATAGGATAGAGCTTCTGGTGAAATTCCAACTTCAATCGCTTATAATTCCAAGATCCCGTATCATCACATAGCCTATACCATGTCAATGCATCTCCCTTCAAAGATAAAGGGAAGACCTTCCTTTTAACAACATCATTGGGAATACCTGCAATCTTAAATAATCCACAAACTTCATCCACAAAGATAAGGTGTAAATCGGGATGTAATGTTCCGTCTCATGCAAAAGGATTAGCTAGCAGTTTTTCTATCATACCCGAAGGAATCTCAAAGTGAATATTTTCATAAAGTTCAGTAGGTTGAGGAGCATATCTTTGCTCTTCTGGTTGGGGTGAAGATACCCCAAACAAGCCCCTAAAAGGATTAAGTTCCATAGCGACAAGTAACAGAAAATCTCAGCACACTATATAAATGTTTCCTTACCAAGTTCCACTCACAAAGAGCGCTACACTCCCCGGCAACGGCGCTAGAAAAGAGTCTTGATGACCCACAAGTATAGGGGATCTATCGTAGTCCTTTCGATAAGTAAGAGTGTCGAACCCAACGAGGAGCAGAAGGAAATGATAAGTGGTTTTCAGCAAGGTATTCTCTGCAAGTAATGAAATAAGTGGTAACAGATAGTTTTGTGATAAGGTAAATAGTAATGAGCAACAAGTAAATAAAGTAAATAACATGCAGCAAGGTGGCACAATCCTTTTTGTAGCAAAGGACAAGCCTGGACAAACTCTTATAATAGGAAAAGCGCTCCCAAGGACACATGGGAATATCATCAAGCTAGTTTTCATCACGTTCATATGATTTGCGTTCGGTACTTTGATAATTTGATATGTGGGCGGACCGGTGCTTGGGTTCTATTCTTACTTGAACAAGCATCCCACTTATGATTAACCTCTATTGCTAGCATCCGCAACTACAACAAAAGTATTAAGGTAAACCTAACCATAGCATGAAACACATGGATCCAAATCAGCCCCTTACGAAGCTACGCATAAACTAGGGTTTAAGCTTCTGTAACTCTAGCAACCCATCATCTACTTATTACTTTCCAATGCCTTCCTCTAGGCCCAAATAATGGTGAAGTGTTATGTAGTCGACATTCACATAACACCACTAGAGGCTAGACAACATACATCTCATCAAAATATCGAACGAATACCAAATTCACATGACTACTAATAGCAAGACTTCTCCCTTGTCCTCAGGAACAAACGTAACTACTCACAAAGCATATTCATGTTCATAATCAGAGGGGTAATAATATGCATAAAGGATCTGAACATATGATCTTCCACCAAATAAACCAACTAGCATCAACTACAAGGAGTAATCAACACTACTAGCAACCTACTAGCACCAATCCCGAACTTGGAGACAAGAATTGGATACAAGAGATGAACTAGGGTTTGGAGATGAGATGGTGCTGGTGAAGATGTTGATGGAGATTGCCCTCTCCCGATGAGAGGAGCGTTGGTGATGATGATGA
>NW_025237385.1:0-4721 GCF_018294505.1 Triticum aestivum
GTTCACATACAATGGGTGCAAGACAGTTTTGCACACGCAGAATACTTGGTTTAAACTTGACGAGCCTAGCATATGCAGATATGGCCTCAGAACACTGAGACCGAAAGGTCAAGCGTGAATCATATAGTAGATATGATCAACATAGTGATGTTCACCATTGAAAACTACTCCATCTCACGTGATGATCGTACATGGTTTAGTTGATTTGGATCACGTGATCATTTAGATGACTATAGGGATGTCTATCTAAGTGGGAGTTCTTAAGTAATATAATTAATTGAACCTTAATTTATCATGAACTTAGTCCTGATAGTATTTTGCAAATTATGTTGTAGATGAATAGCTCGTATTGTTGCTTCCCTATGTTTTTATATGTGTTCCTAGAGAAAACTAAGTTGAAAGATGATAGTAGCAACAATGTGGACTGAGTCCATGATCTGAGGTTTATCCTCATTGCTGCACAGAGGAACTATGTCCTTGATGCACTGCTAGGTGACAAAACTATTGCAAGAGCAGATACAAACGTTATGAACGTTTGGCTAGCTTAATATGATGACTACTTGATAGTTTAGTGCGCCATGCTTTACGGCTTAGAATCGGGACTTCAAAGATGTTTTTAAAGTCATGAAACATATGAGATGTTCCAGGAGTTGAAGTTAATATTTCAAGTAAATACTCGAGTTGAGAGATATGAAGTCGCCAACAAGTTCTATAGCTAAAATATGGAGGAGAATAGCTCAAGCAGTGAGCATGTGCTTAGATTGTCTGGGTACTACAATCGCTTGAATCAAGTGGGAGTTAATCTTCCAGATAAGATAGTGATTGACAGAGTTGTCTAGTCACCATCACCAAGTTACTGGATCTTCGTGAGGAACTATAGTATGCAAGGGATGACAAAAACGATTCCCGAGCTGTTCGTGATGCTGAAATTGACGAAGGTAGAAATCAAGAAAGAGCATCAAGTGTTGATGATTGACAAGACCACTAGTTTCAAGAAAAGGGCAATGGGAAAGAAAGAGAACTTCAAGTAAAATGCAAATCAAGTTGTCACTCCCGTGAAGAAGCCCAAAGCTGGACCAAAGCCTGAAAATGAGTGCTTCTACTGCAAAGGAAATGGTCACTGGAAATGGAAATGCCCTGAATATTTGGTGGATAAGAAGGATGGCAAAGTGAACAAGGGTATATTTGATATACAGATTATTGATGTGTACCTCACTAGTGTTTATAGTAGCCCCTGAGTATTTGATACTTGTTCGGTTGCTAAGATTAGTAACTCGAAACAGGAGTTACAGAATAAATGGAGACTAGTTGAAGGTGAAGTTACGATGTGTGTTGGAAGTGGTTCCAATATTGATATGATTATCATCGCACACTCCCTATACTTTCGAGACTAGTGTTGAACCTAAATAAATGTTATTTGGTGTTTGCGTTGAGCATAAATATGATTAGATCATGTTTATTGCAATACGATTATTCATCTAAGACAGAGAATAAATTGTTATTCTGTTTACATGAGTAAAACCTTCTATGGTCATACACCCAATGTTGATGGTTTATTGAATCTTGATCGTAGTGATACACATATTCATAATATTGATGCCAAAAGATGCAAAGTTGATAATGATAGTGCAACAAATTTGTGGCACTGCCGTTTGGGTCATATCGGTGTAAAGCGCATGAAGAAACTCCATAAAGATGGACTTTTGGAGTCACTTGATTATGAACCATTTGATGCTTGTGAACCGTGCCTTATGGGCAAGATGACTAAAACTCCGTTCTCTGGAACAATGGAACGAGCTACTGACTTATTGGAAATAATACATACTGATGTATGCGGTTCAATAAGTATTGATGCTCGTGACGGGTATCGTTATTTTCTTACCTTCACAGATGATTTAAGAAGATATGGTTATATCTACTTAATGAAACACAAGTCTGAAACATTTGAAAAGTTCAAAGAATTTCAGAGTGAAGTGGAGAATCATCGTAACAAGAAAAATAAAATTTCTACGATCTGATTGCAGAGGAGAATATTTGAGTTACGAGTTTGTCCTTCATTTAAAACAATGTGGAATAGTTTCACAGCCACCACATGGAACACCACAGCGTAATGGTGTGTCCGAACATCGTAACCGCACTTTATTGGATATGGTGCGATCTATGATGTCTCTTACCGGTTTACCACTATTTTTTGGGGGTTATGCATTAGACACAACTGCATTCACTTTAAATAGGGCACCATCAAAATCCGTTGAGACGACGCCTTATGAACTGTGGTTTGGCAAGAAACCAAAGTTGTCGTTTCTTAAAGTTTGGGGCTCCGATGCTTATGTGAAAAAGCTTCAACCTAATAAGCTCGGACCCAAATCGGAGAAATGCATCTTCATAGGATACCCAAAGGAAATTGTTGGGTACACCTTCTATCTCAGATCTGAAGGCAAGATCGTTGCTAAGAAATGGATCCTTTCTAGAGAAGGAGTTTCTCTCGAAAGAAGTGAGTGGGAGGAAAGTAGAGCTTGACGAGGTAATTGTACCTTCTCCCGAATTGGAAAGTAGTTCATCACAGAAATCAGTTCCAGTGATTCCTACACCAATTAGTGTGGAAGCTAATGATGATGATCATGAAACTTCAGATCAAGTTACTACAAATCTCGTAGGTCTTTCCAGAGTTTGGTCCGCACCAGAGTGGTACGGTAATCCTATTTTGGAAGTCATGTTAGTAGACCATGATGAATCTATGAACTATGAGGAAGCGATGATGAGCTCAAATTCCGTGAAATGGCTTGAGGCCATGAAATCTGAGATGGGATCCATGTATGAGGACAAAGTGTGGACTTTGGTGGACTTGCCCGTTGATCGGCAAGCCATTAAGAATAAATGTATTTTCAAGAGGAATACGGACGCTGATAGTAGTGTTACTATCTACAAAGCTTGATTTGTCGCAAAAGATTTTCGACAAGTTCAAGGTGTTGACTACAATGAGATTTTCTCAACTACAGCGATGCTTAAATCCGTCCGAATCATGTTAGCAGTTGCCATATTTTATGAAATTTGGCAGATGGATGTCAAAACTGCATTCCTGAATAGATTTCTAGAAGAAGAGTTGTATATGATACAACCAGAAAGTTTTGTCGATCCAAACTGTGCTAACAATGTGTGCAAGCTCCAGCGATCCATTTATGGACTGGTGCAAGCCTCTATGAGTTGGAATAAACATTTTGATAGTGTGATCAAAGCATTATGGTTTTATACAGACTTTTGGAGAAGCCTGTATTTACAAGAAAGTGAGTGGGAGCTCTGTAGCATTTCTAATATTATATGTGGATGACATATTTGTTGATTGGAAATGATATAGAATTTTTGGATAGCATAAAGGGATACTTGAATAAGAGTTTTTCAAAGAAAGACCTTGGTCAAATTGCTTATATATTGGGCATCAAGATCTATAAAGATAGATCAAGACGCTTGATAAGATTTTTCAATGAGTATATACCTTGACAAGTTTTTGAAAGAGATCAAAATGGATCAGTCAAAGAAGGATTTCTTGTCTGTATTATAAGGTATAAAATTGAGTAAGACTCAAAGCCCGACCACAGCAGAAGATAAAAATTCATTCCCTATGCTTCAGTCATAGGTTCTATAAAGTATGATGTGCTGTGTACCAGACCTATTGTGTACCTTGTCATGAGTTTTTGCAAGGGGCTACAATAGTGATATAAGAGTAGATCACTGGACAACAGTCAAAATTATCTTTAGTGAGGACTAAGGAAATATTTCTCGATTATGGAGGTGATAAAAGAGCTCATCGTAAAGAGTTACGCCGATGTAAGCTTTTACACCGATCCAGATGACTCTAATTCTCACTATGGATACATATTAAAAGTGGGAGTAATTAGCTAGAGTAGCTCCATGCAGAGCATTGTAGACATAGAATATTTGCAAAATACATACGGCTCTGAATGTGACGGACCCGTTGACTAAATTTCTCTCATGAGCAAAACATGATCACACCATAGTACTCTTAGGTGTTAATCACATAGCGATGTGAACTAGATTATTGA
This sequence comes from Triticum aestivum, assembly GCF_018294505.1. Lineage (NCBI taxonomy): Eukaryota > Viridiplantae > Streptophyta > Magnoliopsida > Poales > Poaceae > Triticum > Triticum aestivum. Next base: position 4,062 of record NW_025237385.1, read on the forward strand.
CTCTAGTAAACCCTTTGGGTGTTGGTCACATGACGATGTGAACTATGGGTGTTAATCACATACAGATGTAAATATTGGTGTTAAATCACATGGTGATGCGAACTAGATTATTGAATCTAGTGCAAGTGAGAGACTGAAGGAAATATGCCCGAGAGGCAGTAATAAAGTTATTATTTATTTCCTTAATTCATGATAAATCTAATTAACTTGGTAATTTCTAGGGAGTCTGTAATTAGTATAGGTATAGATGATGTGATGGACATGACCCATCTGTTAGCTTAGCATCATGATCGTGTCAGTTTCATTGCTACTGCTTTCTTCATGACTTATACAAGTTCCTCGGACTATGAGATTATGCAACTCCCGAATACCGGAGGAACACTTTGTGTGCTACCAAACAACACAACGTAAATGGGTGATTATAAAGGTGCTCTACAGGTGTCTCCGAAGCTGTTTGTTGGGTGTGCATATATCGAGATTAGGATTTGTCACTTCGTGTTTCGGAGAGGTATCTCTGGGCCCTCTTGGTAATACTCATCACTATAAGCCTTGCAAGCATTGTGACTAATAAGTTAGTTGCGGGATGAAGTATTACGGAACGAGTAAAGAGACTTGCCAGTAACGAGATTGAACTAGGTATTGAGATTACGACGATCAAAT
>NW_025237386.1:0-4720 GCF_018294505.1 Triticum aestivum
GATGGTGGCACATTGGTGTGTCGTTTTTCTACTTGGGGGCCTTCTGTCGGAGCTCTACATCAGCAAGCGTGACCGGTGGTTTGTGGCGATTGTGGAGTTCATACTTTTGTGACAAGGATGAAGGTGGGAGCGATGTCGGTGAGGCGCCAATGGTTGTAGTAGTCGTTTCTTCTTCGGTGTGTCTGTGGTATTGCCTCCGTTTTTTGGTTGTTGTGGAGTCGAAGCTGTTGGAGCGGAGCCCTCTGGTATACGGGTTGTAGGTGGCCCGTTTGATGATCTTCTGCGGCACCAATCGTGCCTAGATTTGTTCTTCAGAGTTCTCCGTCGGAGTCGGAGTTGCGCTATTTTGCAGCATGTGGCTGTGTTTTGCCCAGATCTTCATGGAGCTTCACGCGTCCGCGATGATGTGGATTGTGTCAACAATGCTGACGGCAAAGTCGGAGTTGTTTGCTCAGAGTTTAGGGGTGGTGATGATGCCTCTAGTGGAGGAGGGATCACGATGGCGCACAGGTGCTTTCTCGTTGGGGCCCTCTTTCGAGCTTTGTGCATCGGATTTCTTATGTGTGCAGCTCAGCGTTTGTGATAGTTTTAGTCCAGTTCTTCATAATTAACTAGGCAATCTGGTTTTCGCTTGGTTTTCTCTAATTGACTCAGCAACCATTTTGAAAAAAGAAAAACAATCTCTTCGGTAGGGGTTGACAAATGAGGATCCTCAAATCTTGGCCTTTGCACAAACAGAATATGCATAAAATTAGACAAATGTCTTTTCCATGTAGCCAACTAAGCCATACATTCTTATTCTTATACAATATCATCGAAACATTTTTTTACATATTAAATGGCAGGGTTTCTAGCGTACTTGCTTGCCATAAAATTCTTGGAATTGCCAAGGAAACATCCTTTTCCATACGTACAAAATATTAACAAAACATCTTTTACATATAATATGTGATGGACCGGAAATACTGAACTCCCCGCATTTATTCAAATTGACACTTGAGAAGTATTTCTTAGTGCTTGGCCTTCAAATAGATGATAATTATAGGATACTTGGCCTTCGCTTTCTTGAGGTGCTTTGAAATCATGCTGGCATAAACCATAAACAGATCATCAAGAATGGCCTCTCCGAAGTGTTTCTTAATCAGCGGTTCCGCCACCGCCCTTATGCACCTGGCAACATTCAACCCACTACTGCTGCAGCCCAACACGACATCATCGTTTGTGTCGTCGTCTTGTGGATCCCAGCTTGATTCAAACATACTCATGTGTTCCACATTGAAGAGATTGTTCTCCTCAACCACAGCCTTCACTTCGTCCATAGATGGCGCATAAAATGGAAGGTTGAAAGAGACCAGCTTCTCCTTCTCCACAAGGCCCTGCCACACGTTGCAGAAAAATAGTACTTTTTTTCAAAGTTTGTATGAATTCATATGCATGTTTTAAGATGCTAAATATAAATAGTTTTCCTCCCAAGATACCTCGTAGATGGATACCCGTAGTCACAATAACTTTAGACCATGCAGACTTGGACACACTTCTATTTCTCCTCAGCGATGTGTGCTATGCGTGGCTCCAACAATTCATTTGGGCACCACCCTTTACATTGTTTCCAACCGTATAGGTTCCAGCGCTCCATGGAAGGACCCTCTGCCGCCTTTATCCATTAGCTGTCATGCCTAAATATAATGTTATTGAGATTGGCCGCTGCCACTGCTAGCTAGGCATTAGAGTATCACGTCCTCTGCCTCCACTACGTGTCCAAGTTTCACAGACGTCACCAATTCATGCTCTTAACCCGCATGTGGCCTTCAGCTACCATACCATCGTTATAGCTACCATGCCTATTGTTATCATTGGGCCAGAGACTGTAGAAGGTGGCATATATAATTTTATTTTCTTCCAGTTACTGTAAACTCTAGAAGTTCACATGAATTTTTTGAAATTTTATTAGATAATGATGTTTTAATATTTGGATAGTTCGGCCCAAAATCTTTGAAAACCATTTGATCTTTTACTATTCTGAAAGTTTATGAGAAATTTCTAGAGTAGTTTCTTGTAATTTATGAAAGTTGTGTCTTGTAGAGGCTCATAAGAAATCTTGGAAATTTGCCGCACTATTTTGGATGTTTAGAATTTGTTGAAAGCTCTAATTTCTGAAAGTCGAGCTTATGATTTCAAGCTACCTATGATGGAATCATAAAAATTTAAAGAATATTCGTCGAGACAATCCTTCTTTTCTCTTTTCCCGGTTCAATTTGTCTCTACGTTGAGTTGAAAAGGGATGCGGCCCTTCTGGTCTCTCACTTGGTCGAACCACTCATGTCTCATTAGCAACGCTGTTGGAAAATGATCATTGGGGAAGATTCGGGCGGGTGACAGCCTATTAGCTGCTTCCAAGTCCTTCATTCATAAGATAGCACTAGGAGATATATATACGAATTAGCATTCAGTCAGCACATTATAGAGCATACCTTCAGCACTAGAGAGAGAAGTGCTTGGGCGAGCAAGTCCCACATGCTGCTTGCTTCACCATGTAACAACATGTCTTTGCTCTTTCTGCCTAGAAATGTTAGAACCATATGCCCACCACGTACAAGTTCATTGAATCGCAGCGTCAGGAACAAAGACAGGTCCTTATGGTACTCTTCTTGGTATAGTTTTATCACAGCTGGAGGAGTACTCTTGCCAATGTAGATGCTCTCTTCATTCAGGTAAGCACCTCTTGAAAGCTCATCCGGTACCTTTGGAAGCCATAAAGGAATTGATATAGTTATGTGATTAGTTGGACAAAATCAATATACTGGTACGTACAAATTTATTTTTCTTTAAAATTTCCAAAACCCCATGAATATATATTGCATCTATGCACAATGTTATTCAAAAATATGTTAATAAGAGACATGAAGAAATACAAATTTGCACAAATAGTAAGTCAATCTTTGATCGACACATTTGTTTTCTTGTGTGCAAGCTACAGCAGAAAAGACATACAGTAATATGTTAAACTTTATACACACGTGCTATATATATGTCCATATGTATACGTAAAATTGATTTTTGTAGGATTTGAAATACCGTTTTCTCCCCCGATGTAACAAAACCACGGTAACTGAACTGATATGAACCGTAATGAATGGTAGCGACCAGTGACAACTTATGCACAAGGACAATTAGTCATTGGCTAATGCACTTGATCCCTAAAAGTGGCTTCTTTCTTTCAAGTTCAACAACCAATATTCCTTAGTATTTATCTTCTCTCAAAGTTTGGATTATCGTTTGAATTAAATTTCACCAGGGAATTGTAGCTGGATGAGTTGGATTTTGGCTAGCTCTTGGCATTTAATCCACCCACACTTCAGTTTGTCCATCGCATGCACTTCATTATTCTCTTAAGATCATCTTACATAGCAAGTAGCAAAACATGGGATACCCTCTTTTTCGATATAAGGACAATGGATAGCCATCTATAACGTCATGGTCAGCATATTTCTCGAAACTAATTCTGGTACTCCCTCCTTTTCTAAAAAAAATATAGCGCGCCCGCGTTTCCCGAGGTTCAACTTTGACCATAAATTTAACCAACAAGATCGACTGTGGCGGGAGCAAAAATTATATAATTGAAAATTTCTTTTGAATACGAATTCATTGATATAATTTTTGCTCCTGCCGCAATCGGTCTCGTTGATTAAATTTATGTTCAAAGTTGAAGCGCGGAAACCGAGAACACACTATATTTTAGAACGGAGGGAGTAGCAAGTATAGAGAAAAAAATAAGGGATAACATGTAATTACATTCTAGAGTTTACATTCCTCTCGTTTCTCTAGTCGCAGTTGGCTTCTTGCACCTTGTGGCAAGACATGATTGTTTGGAAAAGTATATTAATTTTTTTCTCTTGCTAAGAAATGTGTGAGTAAATCATGTGAGTTTGTTGAAGAGATTCTCAAGCAGTTTTAACACGGGTTTCACTTGAGCTCAAACAATGCCTCGAACTGGTTTGTACGCACGCACCATGGACCTCCACATGAGGGAGTAGGAGGAGTGGAAGAGGTGGACACTCCGGCATGGGAACAGCCTGGTGTAGAAAGAACCCGGCATCCCGGCCACGTAGTATTGCGGCCTCCTATCGGCGGTGAGCTCCTGCAGCCGATCCAGCGACCTGAAGACGAGGTTGAAGTCGTTCCCCGGCAGGTCGTTGAGGAAGAACTGCAACTCCATGGCTGCGGCAGGAGGGCGCTGCTCCTGCTCTTCTTCCCGGTTGTGGTCGGAGATTGTACCGATGACCTCCGACACAAGCAGCAGCGTGTTCGGCCCTGACGAGCAGCCTAGGTCGGCGACGACCATGGTGCTCTTGTCCGGCAGTGACCTGTACAGCTCCACCACGGCGCCCTGGAGCACCGGCCTGGTCTCAAGCATGGCCTTCTCCTGCTCGGGCGGGAGTAACAAATTAATTAATCGATCGAGCACCCTCTGGACGCAAAAGGCAATAAATGCATGCACTTTTTTCCCCAACCGGGCTCACAACAAATTCCATTAATTTCTTAACGGAAATATTCAGTACAGGTAGTTCAACCTAGAACAAAGCAGCTGAAGGAGAACAAGCATGCATGCATGGGACGGTAGTTACTTGGAGTCTGGAGTTGGTGGCGTAGCTGTTCTCTCCGTCGCCGTTGGCCATGTGAAGCCATTGCTCTACCTCCATGGCTAGCTATCACTTGCGAG
>NW_025237387.1:0-646 GCF_018294505.1 Triticum aestivum
ATGAAGTGCGTCCAGTTTTTGCCGCGACCCTCTCTACTCTTTCGCACATTCTATGCGGGTGAAATGATGATACCATGCCAAGTTTCAACATTTTCAGAGTTCATTTTGTAGTGATCTTCAATTTCACGGTCAGTTAGCTCTCTAAACAAATCGGTAAATGACTGAAAAACAGCAAATGATGTCAGAACATGTTGGAAATTGATGATGTCGCTTTGAATGCTGCATACTAAACGCAAAAGAAGTCAGGATTTCAAATAAGTTTTAAAAACATTGGAGTGCCCGTCTAACAGATGAGTTCTCGTCCGAAACCCTGATATTCCGAAAGAGATTGTCCAGTTCGTACACGAAGTGCGTCCAGTTTTTGCCGTGACCCTCTCTACTCTTTCGCACATGCTATGTGGGTGAAATGATAATACCATGCCTAGTTTCTACATTTTCAGAGTTCATTTTGTAGTGATTTTCAATTTCACGGTCATTTAGCTCTCTAAACAAATCGGTAAATGACTAAAAAACAGCAAATGATGTCAGAACATGTTGGGAATTGATGACATCACTTTGAATGCTGCATACTAAACGCAAAGGAAGTCAGGATTTCAAATAAGTTTAAAAAACATTGGAGTGCCCGTGTAACAGATGAGTTCTCGTC
>NW_025237387.1:818-2078 GCF_018294505.1 Triticum aestivum
AGTTTCAACATTTTCAGAGTTCATTTTGTAGTGATTTTCAATTTCACGGTCATTTAGCTCTCTAAACAAATCGGTAAATGACTAAAAAACAGCAAATGATGTCAGAACATGTTGGAAATTGATGACGTCGCTTTGAATGCTGCATACTAAACGCAAAAGAAGTCATGATTTCAGATAAGTCTAAAAAACATTGAAGTGCCCGTGTAACAGATGAGTTCTCGTCCGAAACCAAGATACTCCGAAAGAGATTGACCAGTTTGTACACGAAGTGCGTCCTGTTTTTTCCGTGACCCTATCTACTCTTTCGCACATGCTATGCGGGTGCAATGATGATACGATGCCATGTTTCAACATTTTCAGAGTTCATTTTGTAGTGATTTTCAATTTCACAGTCATTTAGCTATCTAAACAAATCGGTAAATGACTGAAATACAACAAATGATGTCAGAACATGTTGGAAATTGATGACATCGCTTTGAATGAAGCATACTGAACGCACAAGAAGTCGGGATTTCAAATAAGTTTAAAAAACATTGGAGTGCCCGTGTAACAGATGAGTTCTCGTCCGAAACCCTCATACTCCGAAAGAGATTGTCCAGTTTGTACACGAAGTGCATCCAGTTTCTGTCGTGACCCTCTCTACTCTTTCGCACATGCTATGCAGGTGAAATGATGATACCATGCCAAGTTTCAAGACTTTCAGAGTTCATTTTGTAGTGATCTTTAATTTCACGGTCATTTAGCTCTCTAAACAAATACGTAAATGATTGAAAAAAAGCAAATGATGTCAGAACGTGTTGGAAATTTATGACGTCGATTTGAATTCTGCATACTGAACGCAAAAAAGTGGAGATTTCAAATAAGTTTGAAAAACATTGGAGTGCCCGTGTAACAGATGAGTTCTTGTCCGAAACCGTGATACTTTGAAAGAGATTGTCCAGTTTGTACATGAAGTGCGTCCAGTTTTTGCCATGACCCTCTCTACTCTTTCGCACAGACTATGCGGTTGAAATGATAATACCATGCCAAGTTTCAACATTTTCAGAGTTCATTTTGTAGTGATTTTCAATTTCACGGTCATTTAGCTCTCTAAACAAATCGGTAAATGACTAAAAAACAGCAAATGATGTCAGAACGTGTTGGAAATTGATGACGTCGCTTTGAATGCTGCATACTGAATGCAAAACAAGTTAGGATTTCCAATAAGTTTAAAAAACATTGGAGTGCCCGTGTAACAGATGAGTTCTCGTTCGAAACCCT
>NW_025237387.1:2902-4718 GCF_018294505.1 Triticum aestivum
ACCCTGATATTCCAAAAGAGATTGTCCAGTTTGTACACGAAGTGCGTCCAGTTTTTGCCGTGATCCTCTCTACTCTTTCGCACATGCTATGTGGGTGAAATGATAATACCATGCCAAGTTTCAACATTTTTAGAGTTCATTTTGTAGTGATTTTCAATTTCACGGTCATTTAGCTCTCTAAACAAATCGGTAAATGACTAAAAAACAGCAAATGATGTCAGAACATGTTGGAAATTGATGACGTCGCTTTGAATGCTGCATACTAAACGCAAAAGAAGTCATGATTTCAAATACATTTATAAAAAATTGGAGTGCCCGTGTAACAGATAAGTTCTCGTCCGAAACCCTGATACTCCGAAAGAGATTGTCCTGTTTGTACACGAAGTGCGTCCAGTTTTTGCCGTGACCCTCTCTACTCTTTGGCACGTGCTATGCGGGTGAAATGATGATACCATGCCAAGTTTCAACATTTTCAGAGTTCATTTTGTAGTGATTTTCAATTTCATTGTCATTTAGCTCTCTAAACAAATTTGTAAATGACTGAAAAACAAAAAATGATGTCAGAACATGTTGGAAATTGATGACGTTGCTTTGAATGCTGCATACTAAACGCAAAAGAAGTCAGGATTTCAGATAAGTCTAAAAAACATTGAAGTGCCCGTGTAACAGATGAGTTCTCGTCCGAAACCCAGATACTCCGAAAGAGATTGACCAGTTTGTACACGAAGTGCGTCCTGTTTTTTCCGTGACCCTATCTACTCTTTCGCACATGCTATGCGGGTGCAATGATGATACGATGCCATGTTTCAACATTTTCAGAGTTCATTTTGTAGTGATTTTCAATTTCACAGTCATTTAGCTATCTAAACAAATTGGTAAATGACTGAAATACAACAAATGATGTCAGAACGTGTTGGAAATTGATGACATCGCTTTGAATGTTGCATACTGAACGCACAAGAAGTCAGGATTTCAAATAAGTTTAAAAAACATTGGAGTGCCCGTGTAACAGACGAGTTCTCGTCCGAACCCCTGATACTCCGAAAGAGATTGTCCAGTTTGTAAACGAAGTGCGTCCAGTTTCTGTCGTGACCCTCTCTACTCTTTCGCACATGCTATGCAGGTGAAATGATGATACCATGCCAAGTTTCAAGACTTTCAGAGTTCATTTTGTAGTGATTTTTAATTTCACGGTCATTTAGCTCTCTAAACAAATACGTAAATGATAGAAAAACAGCAAATGATGTCAGAACGTGTGGGAAATTTATGACGTTGATTTGAATTCTGCATACTGAACGCAAAAAAGTCGAGATTTCAAATAAGTTTAAAAAACATTGGAGTGCCCGTGTAACAGATGAGTTCTTGTCCAAAACCCTCATACTTTGAAAGAGATTGTCCAGTTTGTACATGAAGTGCGTCCAGTTTTTGCCATGACCCTCTCTACTCTTTCGCACAGACTATGCGGTTGAAATGATAATACCATGCCAAGTTTCAACATTTTCAGAGTTCATTTTGTAGTGATTTTCAATTTCACGGTCATTTAGCTCTCTAAACAAATCGGTAAATGACTAAAAAACAGCAAATGATGTCAGAACGTGTTGGAAATTGATGACGTTGCTTTGAATGCTGCATACTGAATGCAAAACAAGTTAGGATTTCCAATAAGTGTAAAAAACATTGGAGTGCCCGTGTAACAGATGAGTTCTCGTTCGAAACCCTGATACTCCGAAAGAGATTGTCCAGTTTGTACATGAAGTGCGTCCAGTTTTTGCCGCGACCCTCTCTACTCTTTCGCACATGCTATGCGGGTGAAATG
>NW_025237388.1:0-4717 GCF_018294505.1 Triticum aestivum
TAAAGCTCTTGTCTTTGATAAATAAACTACAGAAGTACTTTTATTACAACTCATCCGAGTGAACACTTAAGTGTAAAAGGGGCGGAGGAGCTCCGCGTTCCAAGCTCGGGGCTCGTCGATCTGATGCTCGACACTGAAAAGATGATATGCTCCATTGTGGAGAACCTTGGTGACGATGAAGGGTCCTTCCCAAGAAGGAGCAAGCTTGTGTGGTTTCTGCTGATCCACTCGGAGGACTAAATCTCCTTCCTGGAAGGCTCGACTCTTCACGTTTTTGGCGTGGAAGCGACGCAAGTCTTGTTGATAAATGGTCGATCGGATCAGAGCCATCTCTCTTTCTTCCTCTAAAAGGTTGACTGCATCCTGTCGTGCTTGTTCTGCTTCAGCTTCGGTGTAGAGCTCGACCCGAGGAGCATTGTGGAGAAGGTCACTCGGCAAGACTACTTCAGCTCCGTAGACCAAGAAGAATGGAGTTCTTCCAGTCGACCGGTTGGGCATGGTCCTTAACCCCCAAAGCACCGAGGGAAGTTCGTCTACCCATGCACCAGCCGCATGTTTGAGATCACGCATCAAACGGGGTTTCAACCCTTTGAGAATCAAGCCGTTGGCTCGTTCTGCCTGTCCATTCGACTGTGGATGGCCGACTGAAGCGTAGTCGACTCGTGTGCCTTGAGACGTGCAGAAAGTTCTGAATTCTTCGGAATCAAAGTTTGACCCGTTGTCAGTGATGATGCTGTGCGGGACTCCATATCTGAATATCAATTCTCTGATAAAGCTGACAGCAGTACCGGCATCGAGGTTCTTGATGGGTTTGGCCTCAATCCACTTGGTGAACTTGTCGACTGCTACCAGCACATGGGTGAAACCGCTTCTGCCTATTCTCAAAGGGCCGACCATATCCAACCCCCATACTGCAAAGGGCCAAACAAGTGGTATGGTCTTTAAAGCTGAGGCGGGCTTGTGTGACATATTGGAGTAAAATTGACATCCCTCACACTTGTCGACTATCTCCTTTGCCATTTCATTCGCTCTGGGCCAATAAAAACCAGCTCGGTATGCTTTAGCCACGATGGTCCGAGAAGACGCATGATGGCCACAGGTCCCCGAGTGGATGTCGTTGAGAATCATTCGACCTTCCTCCGGTGTTATGCATTTCTGGTTGACTCCAGTCGCACTTTCTCTGTATAACTGACCCCTCATGATGGTGAAGGCTTTGGATCGGCGGACGATCTCCCTAGTCTCTTCTTCATTCTCGGGGAGTTCTTTTCTCAAAATATAGGCGATATAGGGCACTGTCCAATCGGGAGTGATGACCAAAACTTCCATGATCAAGTCGACCACAGCTGGGACCTCGACTTCAGTCGGATCTGTGGCGCTTTTGGGCTGCGGGACTTCTTCAGTGAAAGGATCTTCTTGAACCGATGGTGTGTGAACATGCTCCAAAAACACACCACTTGGAATGGTTTCCCTCTTGGAACCTATCTTCGCCAAGTCATCGGCTGCTTGATTTTTCAGTCGGGGAACGTGATGGAGCTCTAACCCTTCGAATTTCTTTTTGAGCTTCCTCACTGCATTGCAGTATCCAGTCATGGCTGGGCTTCTAACGTCCCACTCCTTCATCACCTGATTGACCACCAAATCTGAGTCGCCATAAACCATAAGGCGACGGACGCCGAGTGAAATGGCCATGCGCAACCCATACAAAAGTGCTTCATATTCTACTTCATTGTTGGAGGAATCAAAGTGGATCTGGAGCACATATCTGAGCTTATCTCCTCGAGGAGAAACCAAAACTACCCCAGCACCAGAACCATTTAACATCTTAGAGCCATCAAAGAACATGGTCCAATGCTCCGAGTGAACTTGAGTCGGCTGCTGCTGTTCAATCCACTCGACAAGGAAATCTGCTATAGCCTGGGACTTAATGGCTTTCTTTGCCTCAAATTTGATATCAAGGGGAAGGAGTTCAATCGCCCATTTAGCCACTCGACCAGTTGCATCTCTGTTGTGCAGAATCTCTGACAATGGTGCGTCGCTGACGACTGTAATGTCATGATCAGAGAAATAATGGGCAACCTTCATCATGGTCATGTAGATCCCATATACGAGCTTCTGATAATGAGGATATCTTTGCTTCGATGGGGTCAAAACTTTAGAGAGATAATACACTGGGCGCTGAACTTTGAAGGTTTTACCTTCTTCTTCCCGCTCGACCGTAAGTACTGTACTGACGACCTGTCCTGTGGCTGCAATGTAAAGCAATAGAGGCTCTTTGCTGATTGGAGCAGCAAGCACCGGCTGGGTGGAGAGCAGAGCTTTTAGCTCGGCAAACGCTGCATCAGCTTCTGGAGTCCACTCGAACTTGTCTGCCTTCTTCATCAGTCGGTAAAGAGGCAACGCCTTTTCACCGAGGCGAGAGATGAATCGACTTAACGTGGCCAACCATCTAGTAAGCTTCTGGACATCGTGCACACGCACAGGGCGTTTCATTCGGAGTATGGTGCTAACTTTTTCTGGGTTAGCATCGATTCCTCGCTCTGAAACGATAAAACCGAGTAACTTTCCGCCAGGCACTCCGAATGTGCACTTTGATGGATTGAGCTTGATATCATATCTCCTGAGATTGGCAAATGTTTCAGCTAGGTCAGTCAACAGGTCGGAACCCTTTCGTGACTTGACCACGATATCATCCATGTATGCTTCCACATTCCGACTGATTTGAGTGAGTAAACACTTTTGAATCATTCTCATGAACATGGCTCTGACATTCTTGAGACCGAATGGCATGGTGATATAGCAGAAGCACCCGAATGGAGTGATGAAAGCTGTTTTGATTTCGTCAGGTCCATACAGACGGATCTGATGATACCCGGAATAGGCGTCTAAAAAAGACAATCTCTCGCACCCCGGAGTCAAGTCGACAATTTGGTTGATGCGAGGGAGAGGAAAATGATCTTTTGGGCAGGCCCGATTGATATGTTTGAAATCAATGCACATGCGAAGTGAGTTGTCCTTCTTGGGAACCATGATGACATTGGCGAGCCACTCGGAGTGGTATATCTCTCGGATAAACTCTGCTGCAAGGAGTCGAGCCAGCTCCTCGCCAATGGCTTTTTTCTTCTGAACGGCGGACCGTCGAAGATGTTCCTCAACAGGTTTCGCTTTTGAGTCGACTCTGAGGCGATGCTCAGTCAGTCCCCTGGGAACACCCGGCATGTCAGCTGGCTTCCATGCAAAGATGTCCCAGTTCTCATGGAGGAACTGGATGAGCGCTTCTTCCTATTTAGAGTCGAGTGTTGTAGAAATATGGGTCGGAGCTGCGTTGGGGTCAGTCGGGTGGATATGAACTGGCTTCGTCTCCCCTGACGATTGGAACGCTGACTCTGTGGCGGGCTTCTTGGCCCGCAGCAAATCACTCGGATCTGCATTTTTCTTATATTCCTCCAGCTCTACCACTGTTATCTGGGCATCCGCGATCTTCGAGCCTTTCTGGAAACACTCTTCTGCCTTGTTCCGGCTGCCAGTGATAGTGATCACGCCCTTGGGGCCAGGCATCTTTAATTTGAGGTACACATAACATGGTCGAGCCATGAAGTGGGCATAGGCTAGTCTTCCCAAAATAGCGTGGTAAGCTCTCTGGAAATCCACGACTTCAAACGTCAGCTTCTCCTTGTGGAAATGCTTCGAGTCGCCGAACACTACATCCAGAGCTATTTGATCGAGTGACTCAGCCTTCTTCCCAGGAATGACTCCGTGAAAACTCATGTTGCTGGAGCTGAGCCTGGACATCGGAATGCCCATTCCCTTGAGCGTCTCTGCATACAGTATATTCAACCCACTGCCGCCATCCATCAAGACCTTCGTCAGTCGAGTGCCTTCGACGATGGGGTCAACCACCAGCACTTGCCTCCCAGGGGTGGCAATGTGAGTGGGGTGATCAGACTGGTCGAACGTAATGGGAGTTTGCGACCATTTCAGATAGCTTGGTGTCGTCGGGGCGACCATATTGACCTCTCGGTTGATCACTTTCAGTCGACTTTTGCTCTCTACGTCAGCAAAAATCATCAGGGTGGAATTGACATGAGGGTACTCTCCATCACTGTCCTCCTTGTCCTCAGCCTTGTCCGACTCCTTCTCTTTGTCCTTGGGGTGTTTCCCTTGAAACTGCTGGATTAAGAGCCGGCACTGGCGAGTGGTATGTTTCAGGTAGATGAAGTTACCCTCCTCGTCTTTCTTCGTGTGGATGTGACACGGTAGATCCATCATGTCATTTCCTTCTTTATCCTTTACCTTCTTGGGGTTCCAAGATCCTTTGGGCTTCCCTTTGAATTTGCCCTGAGTCACGGCCAGAGCCTCTCCAGGAGCAGCTGGCTCGGCCTTCCGCTTATGTTTCCGACTGGAGTTTCCTTTTTCCGACTGACTCGGCTTATACTTGCCTCTCCGGAGCATGTCCTCTTCTTCACCGTTGGCGTATTTGGTGGCAATCTCCATCATTCGACCCAGGGTCATATCTCCGATTCGACCAAACTTCAGGCTCAGCTCTCTGTTCTTGACACCATCCTTGAAGGCGCAGACCGCTTGATGGTCCGACACATTCTCCACGGTATGATGCAAAGTGATCCATCTCTGGAAGTGATCTCTCAATGTTTCACTCGACTTTTGTACGCAGACTTGCAGCTCTGTCAATCCGGCCGGTCGTTTGCAAGTTCCCTCGAAC
>NW_025237389.1:0-4716 GCF_018294505.1 Triticum aestivum
TTTTCTTTTTTTTCTTTTTTTTGGGCGGGCTTCTTTAGCCCCCTTTTTTTTATTTAGGCTTCTTTGCCCTATCTTTTTTTATTTTTTATTTTTTTATATTTTTATGGGGCAATGCTCTATAATGATGATCACCACAGTTTTATTTACTTACAACTCAATATTACAACTCGATACTAGAACAAAGATATGACTCTATATGAATGCTTCCGGTGGTGTACCGGGATGTGCAATGATCTAGCATAGCAATGACATAAAAAACGGACAAGCCATGAAAACATCATGCTAGCTATCTTACGATCATGCAAAGCAATATGACAATGAATGCTCAAGTCATGTATATGATGATGATGATGGAAGTTGCATGGCAATATATCTCGGAATGGCTATGGAAATGCCATGATAGGTAGGTATGGTGGCTGTTTTGAGGAAGATATAAGGAGGCTTATGTGTGATAGAGCGTATCATATCACGGGGTTTGGATGCACCGGCGAAGTTTGCACCAACTCTCGAGGTGACAAAGGGCAATGCACGGTACCGAAGAGGCTTGCAATGATGGAAGGGTAAGAGTGTGTATAATCCATGGAATCGTCATTAGTCATAAAGAACTCGCATACTTATTGCAAAAATTTATTAGCCCTTGAAACAAAGTACTATGTGCATGCTCCTAGGGGGGAGGTTGGTAGGAGTTAACCATCGCGTGCCCCCGACCTTCACGCAAAGATAAACAATCAAAATACAATGCGCGCCAATTTGGTTACATAGTTAGTAGACCATACGTGCATGCTTCGGGAATCACAAACCTTAACACCAACATCCTTACTAAACACAACCATCTACTAGTACCTCCCACATATTATCATCACTATATCGCAAAACTATTGCAAGGAATTAAACATATCATATTCAGTGATCCACAAGTTTATGTAGGATTTTATGACTAACCATGTGAATGACCAATTCCTGTCATCTCTCTAAATTGATATAAGTGAAGCAAGAGAGTTTCATTCTTTCTACAAAAGATGTGCCCACGCTCTAACAAATATAAGTGAAGCAAAATAGCGTTCTACAAATGGCGGTTTTCTATGTGAAGAGAAACAGGCAATCCAGACTTCAAATGATATAAGTGAAGCACATGAAGCATTCTATAAAGCCATACTCAAAATATTTAAGTGAAGTGCAATGAGCATTCTATA
This sequence comes from Triticum aestivum, assembly GCF_018294505.1. Classification (NCBI taxonomy): domain Eukaryota; kingdom Viridiplantae; phylum Streptophyta; class Magnoliopsida; order Poales; family Poaceae; genus Triticum; species Triticum aestivum. The sequence continues at coordinate 1,194 of NW_025237389.1, forward strand.
AATCAACTAACCACTATCTCATACCAGCATGGTGCATAAAAGAAAAGTGAAAACTAAATGCAAAAGACGCTCCAAGACTTGCACATATCGCATGAACGAAACGAATACGAAAACATACGATACTTGTTGAAGAAAGAGGGGATGCCTTCTGGGGCATCCCCAAGCTTAGACGCTTGAGTCTCCTTGAATATTTACTTGGGGTGCCTCGGTCATCCCCAAGCTTGAGCTCTTTCCTCTCTTCCTTTTACTCATATCGAGACCTCCTCGATTAGACACTTCATCCACACAAAACTTCAACAGAAAACTTGATAAGATCCGTTAGTATAAAAAAGCAAATCACTACTCTAAGTACTGTAGCAAACCAATTCATATTTTTTTTTACATTATGTCTACTGTAACATAACTTTTTCATGGCTTAATCCACTGATATAAATTAATAGATTCATCAAAACAAGCAAACTATGCATCAAAAACAGAATCGGTCAAAAACAAAACAGTCTGTAGCAATCTGAACATTCATCATACTTATGTTACCCAAAAACTTCTACCAAAATTAGGAAAAATACAAAATTTGTATAGAAATACAGTGCAAAAAGAATCAAAACCGTTTGACTTTCCAGTTAAAAATGTAAAATTGCGCACTACAGCCAAAGTTTCTGTCCTGCACCGTACAAACCAACAGGCATTGTAAACATCCTAAAGGAAAATCTTAGCACATTATTTTTATAATACAATGGAATTGTACAAGGGGATAATTATTTTTGATGAAAAGTTTTTGTAATCAAGATTCACAAAGTTTCCGTGAGCATGAACAAAGTTCAAGGAGCTCTCCCACTTCAACAATGCTTGTCTTTCTCACTTTCACTTTCCTTTTTGAAAAAGTTTTGGGTTCCCCTCTTTATTTTATTTTGTTTTTATACTATATGAAAGCACAAAACAGAAACAAATGACTCTATAAAACTTCCAGGTTGTCTCCCTGGCAGCGCTTTCTTTAAAGCCATTAAGCTAGGCATATAGTGCTCAAGTAATGGATCCATCCGGATCCCAAGGTATATCAAAGCCAATTTTATTTAACAATGATTTGTAGTTTAGTAGTGAGCACAAAATAACATATATCAATCAACAACGAAGTCTAACTCTCTTCCTATGCATCGGCATGTCATAAAAGAACAATTCATGCACACCAAGTAAAGGGCAATGCATAATATAAGCAGTTTCTTGCAATTCTATCGTATTGGAAACATAAAGAGGTGGAGATATAGTTCCTCTCTCATAATAATTGCAAGTAGGGGCAGCAACCACATGCATATTACATTCATCAAAATTATCATGTGCAACGGTAAAAGGCAACCCATCAATATAATCCTTAATAAGCACAAACTTCTCTGATATAGTGCGATAGGGAGAATTCAAAAAGATAATAGGACTATCATGCGTGGGTGCAATAGCAAAAATTTCATGTTTAACATAAGGAACTATAGCAAGTTCATCTCCATAAGCATAATTCATATTGGCATCTTGGCCACAAGCATAGCAAGTATCATTAAAAAGGGATATTTCAAGAGAATCAACGGGATCATAGAAATCATCCTTCGGTAAGAACGAAGGGACATTAAATAATGTATGAGTTGGAGGGTTACTCTCATTAGAAGGTGGACACGGGTAGCTAATCCGCTCTTCCTCCTTTTGTTCTTCGCTCTCCTCATCATCTTTTTCATCCAATGAGCTCACAGTTTCATCAATTCCTTCTTCCGTAGACTCCTGCAAAATATTAGTCTCTTCTTGGACAGCAGAGACTTTCTCAATAATTGCATCAATATTGTAATTGTATTCATAATTATCATAACAATATTTAAGTATAGCAAAATTTTCAGGTCTATAAACTGCATCATCAAAATCTTCAAACGTTTTAAACATAGATTCAATCTCATAAGCACCCATAAAAGCAACGAATTCTTCTATTTGTTCCACATTATAGTAATCATAGATATCATTAGCATAAGAATCCAAGGTTTTATTATCATTGAATTTGCATGAAAAGGGAAGTTGTGGAGACTTTATCCTAGAGCAACAAATATAATCATGTCTCAAGCATAATTGCCTAGCATACCAATACAATATATAAATTTGATCCCATAATAGTTTCCCTTTTTGTGTCAAGCGATAATCCCTAAAGTATTCACGTTGATCCAACATGTCTCCCATAACATAATTGAATGGGGTTTTCTTAGGATTATCAAAGTAGTACATAATTTCTTTCACATAACGAGCATCGAGGGTTTTAGGAGGTTCCCCATCTCCATGAATAGCAAGTACACCTAATTTTTTTGGTATTTTGTGTTCCATATCCATAACTAAAGATAGAGAACAACTAAGAACAGCAAATAAAAATTACATAGTGATAAAGCAAACAAGCACACACGAGAATATTCACCCAACGCTATGACTCCCCGGCAACGGCGCCAGAAAAAGGTCTTGATAACCCGCAAGTATACGGGGTCAATGTAGCCTCTTTCGATAAGTAAGAGTGTCGAACCCAACGAGGAGCTAAAGGTAGAACAAATATTCTCTCAAGTCCTATCTGCCACTGATACGACTCTACGCATGCTTAGTGTTCGCTTTACCTAGAACAAGTATGAAACTAGAAGTACTTTGTAGGTATTGTTGGATAGGTTTGCAAGATAATAAAGAACGCGTAAATAAAAACTAGGGGCTGTTTAGATAAAGAAGCAATAAAGTAAATATAGCGAGTGTGGAAAAGTGGTGGTAGGAGTTGTGAAATTGTCCCTAAGCAATTGACTACTTTACTAGACCGGTAATCACTATTGCAATTCTATTTGAGGGAGAGGCATAAGCTAACATACTTTCTCTTCTTGGATCATATGCACTTATGATTTGAACTCTAGCAAGCATCCGCAACTACTAAAGATCATTAAGGTAAAACCAACCATAGCATTAAAGTATCAATTCCCCTTTATCCCATACGCAAACAACCTACTTACTCGGGTCTGTGCTTCTGTCACTCACGCCGCCCACCATAAGCAAATCATGAACATATTGCAAACCCTACAGCGGGGATCCCTCACGCTTGCGCGACACGGAGAGCACCATAGGACAGCACCAATAATAAAACATGCAACTCAAACCAATCATAGCAATTGATAATCATTAATCACCGATAGGACAATGAAAATCTACTCAGACATCATAGGATGGCAACACATCATAGGATAATAATATGAAGCATAAAGAACCATGTTCAAGTAAAGGGTACAGCGGCTTGCGGGAGAGTGGACCGCTGTAGATAGAAGGGGGAAGGTGATGGAGATGTTGGTGAAGATGATGGAGGTGTTGGTGAAGATCGCGGTGATGATGATGGCCCCCGGCAGTGCTCCGGCACCACCGAAACCAAGGGGGAGAGGGCCCCCCTTCTTCTTCTTCTTCCTTGACCTTCTCCCAAGATGGGAGAAGGTTTTCCCCTCTGGTCTTTGGCTCCCATGGCGAGGGAGGGGCGAGAGCCCCT
>NW_025237390.1:0-1856 GCF_018294505.1 Triticum aestivum
TTGAATTTTAATGCGTTCCTTGAGAAAGCAAAGTTGAAAGATGATGGTAGCAATTACACGGACTGGGTCCGTAACCTGAGGATTATCCTCATTGCTGCACAGAAGAATTACGTCCTGGAAGCACCGCTGGGTGCCAGGCCTGCTGCTGGAGCAACGCCAGATGTTATGAACGTCTGGCAGAGCAAAGCTGATGACTACTCGATAGTTCAGTGTGCCATGCTTTACGGCTTAGAATCGGGACTTCAACGACGTTTTGAACGTCATGGAGCATATGAGATGTTCCAGGAGTTGAAGTTAATATTTCAAGCAAATGCCCGAATTGAGAGATATGAAGTCTCCAATAAGTTCTATAGCTGCAAGATGGAGGAGAACAGTTCTGTCAGTGAGCATATACTCAAAATGTCTGGGTATAATAATCACTTGATTCAGATGGGAGTTAATCTTCCAGATGATTGCGTCATTGACAGAATTCTCCAATCACTGCCACCAAGGTACAAGAGCTTCGTGATGAACTATAATATGCAAGGGATGAACAAGACTATTCCCGAGCTCTTCGCAATGCTGAAAGCTGCGGAGGTAGAAATCAAGAAGGAGCATCAAGTGTTGATGGTCAACAAGACCACTAGTTTCAAGAAAAAGGGCAAAGGGAAGAAGAAGGGGAACTTCAAGAAGAACAGCAAGCAAGTTGCTGCTCAGGAGAAGAAACCCAAGTTTGGACCTAAGCCTGAAACTGAGTGCTTCTACTGCAAGCAGACTGGTCATTGGAAGCGGAACTGCCCCAAGTATTTGGCGGATAAGAAGGATGGCAAGGTGAACAAAGGTATATGTGATATACATGTTATTGATGTGTACCTTACTAGAGCTCGCAGTAGCACCTGGGTATTTGATACTGGTTCTGTTGCTAATATTTGCAACTCGAAACAGGGACTATGGAATAAGCGTACGCTAGCAAAGGACGAGGTGACGATGCGCGTGGGAAACGGTTCCAAAGTCGATGTGATCGCGGTCGGCACGCTACCTCTACATCTACCTTCGGGATTAATATTAGACCTAAATAATTGTTATTTGGTGCCAGCGTTGAGCATGAACATTATATCTGGATCTTGTTTAATGCGAGACGGTTATTCATTTAAATCAGAGAAAAATGGTTGTTCTATTTATATGAGTAATATCTTTTATGGTCATGCACCTTTGAAGAGTGGTCTATTCTTGTTGAATCTCGATAGTAGTGATACACATATTCATAATGTAGAAGCCAAAAGATGCAGAGTTGATAATGATAGTGCAACTTATTTGTGGCACTGCCGTTTAGGTCATATCGGTGTAAAGCGCATGAAGAAACTCCATACTGATGGGCTTTTGGAACCACTTGATTATGAATCACTTGGTACTTTCGAACCGTGCCTCATAGGCAAGATGACTAAAACACCGTTCTCCGGTACTATGGAGAGAGCAACAGATTTATTGGAAATCATACATACCGATGTATGTGGTCCGATGAATATTGAGGCTCGTGGCGGATATCGTTATTTTCTCACCTTCACAGATGATTTAAGCAGATATGGGTATATCTACTTAATGAAACATAAGTCTGAAACATTTGAAAAGTTCAAGGAATTTCAGAGTGAAGTTGAAAATCATCGTAACAAGAAAATAAAGTTTCTACGATCTGATCGTGGAGGAGAATATTTGAGTTACGAGTTTGGTGTACATTTGAAAAATTGTGGAATAGTTTCGCAACTCACGCCACCCGGAACACCACAGCGTAATGGTGTGTCCGAACGTCGTAATCGTACTTTACTAGATATGGTGCGATCTATGATGTCTCTTACTGATTTACCGCTATCGTTTTGGGG
>NW_025237390.1:3219-4716 GCF_018294505.1 Triticum aestivum
CAAAGGGAGCTAACAAAGTATGCAAACTCCAGCGATCCATTTATGGACTGGTGCAAGCATCTCGGAGTTGGAATAAACGCTTTGATAGTGTGATCAAAGCATTTGGCTTTATACAGACTTTTGGAGAAGCCTGTATTTACAAGAAAGTGAGTGGGAGCTCTGTAGCATTTCTGATATTATATGTGGATGACATATTGCTGATTGGAAATGATATAGAATTTCTGGATAGCATAAAGGGATACTTGAATAAAAGTTTTTCGATGAAAGACCTCGGGGAAGCTGCTTACATATTAGGCATAAAGATCTATAGAGATAGATCAAGACGCTTAATTGGACTTTCACAAAGCACATACCTTGACAAGATTTTGAAGAAGTTCAAAATGGATCAAGCAAAGAAAGGGTTCTTGCCTGTGTTACAAGGTGTGAAGTTGAGTCAGACTCAATGCCCGACCACTGCAGAAGATAGAAAGAAAATGAAAGATGTTCCCTATGCTTCAGCCATAGGCTCTATCATGTATGCAATGATGTGTACCAGACCTGATGTGTGCCTTGCTATAAGTTTAGCAGGGAGGTACCAAAGTAATCCAGGAGTGGATCACTGGACAGCGGTCAAGAACATCCTGAAATACCTGAAAAAGGACTAAGGATATGTTTCTCGTATATGGAGGTGACAAAGAGCTCACCGTAAGAGGTTACGTTGATGCAAGCTTTGACACTGATCCGGACGATTCTAAATCGCAAACTGGATACGTGTTTACTTTAAACGGTGGAGCTGTCAGTTGGTGCAGTTCTAAACAAAGCGTCGTAGCGGGATCTACATGTGAAGCGGAGTACATAGCTGCTTCGGAAGCAGCGAACGAAGGAGTCTGGATGAAGGAGTTCATATCCGATCTAGGTGTCATACCTAGTGCATCGGGTCCAATGAAAATCTTTTGTGACAATACTGGTGCAATTGCTTTGGCAAAGGAATCCAGATTTCACAAAAGGACCAAACACGTCAAGAGACGCTTCAACTCCATCCGGGATCTAGTCCAGGTGGGAGACATAGAGATTTGCAAGATACATACGGATCTGAATGTTGCAGACCCGTTGACTAAGCCTCTTCCACGAGCAAAACATGATCAGCACCAAGGCTCCATGGGTGTTAGAATCATTACTGTGTAATCTAGATTATTGACTCTAGTGCAAGTGGGAGACTGAAGGAAATATGCCCTAGAGGCAATAATAAAGTTATTATTTATTTCCTTATATCATGATAAATGTTTATTATTCATGCTAGAATTGTATTAACCGGAAACATAATACATGTGTGAATACATAGACAAACAGAGTGTCACTAGTATGCCTCTACTTGACTAGCTCGTTAATCAAAGATGGTTATGTTTCCTAACCATAAACAAAGAGTTGTTATTTGATTAACGAGGTCACATCATTAGTTGAATGATCTGATTGACATGACCCATTCCATTAGCTTAGCACCCGATCGTTTAGTATGTT
>NW_025237391.1:0-993 GCF_018294505.1 Triticum aestivum
TTGCACATGCTATGTGGATGAAATGATGATACCATGCCAACTTTCAACCTTTTCAGAGTTCATTTGAAATGCTCTTCAATTTTATGGTCTTATAGCTCAAAATAATTAGTAAATGCATGAAAAATAACAAATGAAGTCAGAAAGGATTGAAAAATGATCATGTGGCTTTGAATGGTGCATTTTGAACACACAAAAAGTCAGGAGTTCAAATAAGTTTTAAAAAAATGAAATCCTTTTGTAACAGACGAGTTTCCGTAAGAAATCCTGATACTTTGAAAGAGGTTGTCCGTTTTGTACACGAAGTGCATCCAGTTTTTGCCGTAACCCTCTCAACTTTCTTGCACATGCTATGTGGATGAAATGATGATACCATGCCAACTTTGAACCTTTTCAGAGTTCATTTGAAATGCTTTTCAATTTCATGGTCTTATAGCTCAAAATAATTAGTAAATGCATGAAAAATAACAAACGATGTCAGAAAGGATTGAAAAATGATGATGTGGGTTTTAATGGTGCATTTTGGACACACAAAAAGTCAGGAGTTCAAATAAGTTTTGAAAAATGAAATCCCTTTGTAACAGACCAGTTTCCGTATGAAATCCTCATACTTTTAAAGAGATTGTCCGTTTTGTACACGAAGTGCATCCAATTTTTACCGTAACCCTCTCAACTTTCTTGCACATGCTATGTGGATGAAATGATGATACCATGCCAACTTTCAACCTTTTCAGAGTTCATTTGAAATGCTCTTCAATTTTATGGTCTTATAGCTCAAAATAATTAGTAAATGCATGAAAAATAACAAATGAAGTCAGAAAGGATTGAAAAATGATCATGTGGCTTTGAATGGTGCATTTTGAACACACAAAAAGTCAGGAGTTCAAATAAGTTTTAAAAAATGAAATCCTTTTGTAACAGACGAGTTTCCGTATGAAATCCTGATACTTTGAAAGAGATTGTCCGTTTTGTACACGAAGTGCATCCAGTTTTTGC
>NW_025237391.1:3842-4715 GCF_018294505.1 Triticum aestivum
AAAATCAGGAGTTCAAATAAGTTTTAAAAAATGAAATCCCTTTGTAACAGACGAATTTCCGTATGAAATCCTGATACTTTGAAAGAGATTGTCCGTTTTGTACACGAAGTGCATCCAGTTTTTGCCATAACCCTCTCAACTTTCTTGCACATGCTATGTGGATGAAATGATGATACCATGCCAACTTTCAACCTTTTGAGAGTTCATTTGAAATGCTTTTCCATTTCATGGTCTTATAGCTCAAAATAATTAGTAAATGCATGAAAAATAACAAACGAAGTCAGAAAGGATTGAAAAATGATGATGTGGGTTTTAATGGTGCATTTTGAACACACAAAAAGTCAGGAGTTCAAATAAGTTTTGAAAAATGAAATCCCTTTGTAACAGACCAGTTTCCGTATGAAATCCTCATACTTTTAAAGAGATTGTCCGTTTTGTACACGAAGTGCATCCAAATTTTACCGTAACCCTCTCAACTTTCTTGCACATGCTATGTGGATGAAATGATGATACCATGCCAACTTTCAACCTTTTCAGAGTTCATTTGAAATGCTCTTCAATTTTATGGTCTTATAGCTCAAAATAATTAGTAAATGCATGAAAAATAACAAATGAAGTCAGAAAGGATTGAAAAATGATCATGTGGCTTTGAATGGTGCATTTTGAACACACAAAAAGTCAGGAGTTCAAATAAGTTTTAAAAAATGAAATCCCTTTGTAACAGACGAGTTTCCGTATGAAATCCTGATACTTTGAAAGAGATTGTCCGTTTTGTACACGAAGTGCATCCAGTTTTTGCCGTAACCCTCTCAACTTTCTTGCACATGCTATGTGGATGAAATGATGATACCATGCCAACTTTCAACCTTTTCA
>NW_025237392.1:0-588 GCF_018294505.1 Triticum aestivum
AATCACTCTGGAACCCCAAAACAGTGAGCAATAGTCCATGAAACGGGCAAGAATGGCCAAAACTGCCAGTGTTGATGACCGACACGTAAACGCATCACAGGGTTTTTTAATCGTGGAAAACACTCTGGGACCCCAAAACAGTGACTAATAGTCCATGAAACGGGCCAGAATCGGCCAAAACTGCCAGTGTTGATGATAGACAAGTAAACGCATCCCAAGATTTGTTAATCATGGAAATCACTCTGGGACCCCAAAACAGTGAGTAATAGTCCGTGAAACGGGAGAGAATCGGCCAAAACTGCCAGTGTTGATGACCGACACGTAGACGCATCCCAGGGTTTGTTAATCGTGGTAATCACTCCATGACCCCAAACCAGTGAGTAATAGTCCATGAAATGCGATAGAGTCGGCCAAAACTGTGAGTGTTGATGAACGACACGTAAACGCATCCCAGGGTTTTATAATCGTGGTAATCACTTTGGGACCCCAAAACAATGAGTAATACTCCATGAAATGGGCCAGAATCGGCCAAAACTGGCAGTGTTGATGTCCGAAACGTAAACGCATCCCAGGTTTTTTTAATCATGG
>NW_025237392.1:598-1382 GCF_018294505.1 Triticum aestivum
AGTGAGTAATAGTCCGTGAAACGGGAGAGAATCGGCCAAAACTGCCAGTGTTGATGACCGACACGTAGACGCATCCCAGGGTTTGTTAATCGTGGTAATCACTCCATGACCCCAAACCAGTGAGTAATAGTCCATGAAATGCGATAGAGTCGGCCAAAACTGTGAGTGTTGATGACCGACACGTAAACGCATCCCAGGGTTTTATAATCGTGGTAATCACTTTGGGACCCCAAAACAATGAGTAATACTCCATGAAACGGGCCAGAATCGGCCAAAACTGGCAGTGTTGATGTCCGAAACGTAAACGCATCCCAGGTTTTTTTAATCATGGAAATCACTCTGGGACCCAAAAACAGTGAGTAATAGTCCATGAAACGGGCCAGAATTGGCCAAAACTGCCAGTATTGGTGACCGACACGTAGACGCATCCCAGGGTTTGTTAATCGTGGTAATTACTCCGGGACCCCAAAACAGTGAGTAATAGTCCATGAAACGGGCTAGAATCGGCCAAAACTGCCAGTGTTGATGACCGACATGTAAGCGCACCCTTGGGTTGATTAACTATGGAAATCGCTTCGGGACCCCAAAACTGTGAGTAATAATCCAAGAAATGGGCCAGAATCGGCCAAAACTGCGAGTGTTGATGACCAACACGTAAACGCATCACAGGGTTTGTTAATCGTGGTAATCACTCCGGGACCCCAAAACAGTGAGTAATAGTCGATGAAACGGGCCAGAATCGGCCAAAACTAGCAGTATTGATGACCGACACGTAAACGCATCC
>NW_025237392.1:2393-3166 GCF_018294505.1 Triticum aestivum
TTGAAATCACTCTGGGACCCCAAAACAGTGAGTAATAGTCCGTGAAACGGGCCAGAATCGGCCAAAACTGCCAGTGTTGATGACCGACACGTAGACGCATCCCAGGGTTTGTTAATCGTGGTAATCACTCCATGACCCCAAACCAGTGAGTAATAGTCCATGAAATGCGCCAGAATCGGCCAAAACTGCCAGTGTTGATGACCGATACGTAAACGCATCCCAGGGTTTGTTAATCGTGGTAATCACTCTTGGACCCCAAAACAGTGAGTAATAGTCCATGAAACGGGCCAGAATAGGACAAAACTGTGAGTGTAGTCCATGAAATGGGCCAGAATCGGCCAAAACTGCCAGTGTTGATGACCAACGCGTAGATGCGTTTCAGGGTTTGTTAATCGTGGTAATAACTCCGGGACCCCAAAACAGTAAGTAAAGTCCATGAAACGGGCAAGAATCAGCCAAAACTACCAGTGTTGATGACCAACATGTAATAGCGTCCCAGGGTTTGTTAATCATGGAAATCACTTTGGGACCCCAAAACAGTGAGTAATAGTCCATGAAACGGGCCAGAATCGGACAAAACTGTCAGTGTTGATGATCGACACGTAGACGCATTCCAGGGTTTGTTAATCGTGGTAATCACTCCGGGACCCCAAAACAGTGAGTGTTGATGACCAACACGTAAACGCATCCTAGGGTTTGTTAATCATGGTAATAACTCCGGGACCCCAAAACAGTGAGTAATAGTTCATGAAACGGGCCAGAATCAGCCAAAA
>NW_025237392.1:3176-3976 GCF_018294505.1 Triticum aestivum
CAATGAGTAATACTCCATGAAACGGGCCAGAATCGGCCAAAACTGGCAGTGTTGATGACCGAAACGTAAACGCATCCCAGGTTTTGTTAATCATGGAAATCACTCTGGGACCCAAAAACAGTGAGTAATAGTCCATGAAACGGGCCAGAATCGGCCAAAACTGCCAGTGTTGGTGACCGACACGTAGACGCATCCCAGGGTTTGTTAATCGTGGTAATCACTCCGGGACCCCAAAACAGTGAGTAATAGTCCATGAAACGGGTTAGAATCGGCCAAAACTGCCAGTGTTGATGACCGACATGTAAGCGCACCCTTGGGTTGATTAACTATGGAAATCGCTTCGGGACCCCAAAACAGTGAGTAATAGTCCATGAAACGGGCCAGAATCGGCCAAAACTGCGAGTGTTGATGACCAACACGTAAACGCATCACAGGGTTTGTTAATCGTGGAAATCACTCTGGGACCCCAAAACAGTGAGTAATAGTCGATGAAACGGGCCAGAATCGGCCAAAACTAGCAGTATTGATGACCGACACGTAGACGCATCCCAGGGTTTGTTAATCGTGGTAATCACTCCGGGACCCCAAAACTGTGAGTAATAGTCCATGAAACGGGCCAGAATCAGCCAAAACTGCGAGTGTTGATGACCAACACGTAAACGCATCCTAGGGTTTGTTAATCATGGTAATAACTCCGCGACCCCAAAACAGTGAGTAATAGTTCATGAAACGGGCCAGAATCAGCCAAAACTGCCAGTGTTGATGACCGGCACGTAATAGCATCCCAGGGTTTGTTAATC
>NW_025237392.1:3986-4714 GCF_018294505.1 Triticum aestivum
CCCAAAACAGTGAGTAATAGTCCATGAAACGGGCCAGAATCGGCCAAAACTGCCAGTGTTGATGATCGACAAGTAAACGCATCCCAAGATTTGTTAATCGTGGAAATCACTCTGGGACCCCAAAACAGTGAGTAATAGTCCGTGAAACGGGCCAGGATCGGCCAAAACTGCCAATGTTGATGACCGACACATAGACGCATCCCAGGGTTTGTTAATCATGGTAATCACTCCATGACCCCAAACCAGTGAGTAATAGTCCATGAAATGCGCCAGAATCGGCCAAAACTGCCAGTGTTGATGACCGATACGTAAACGCATCCCAGGGTTTCTTAATCGTGGTAATCACTCTCGGACGCCAAAACAATGAGCAATAGTCCATGAAACGAGCAAGAATCGGCCAAAACAGCCAGTGTTGATGACCGACACGTAAACGCATCCCAGGGTTTTTTAATCGTGGAAAACACTCTCGGACCCCAAAACAGTGAGTAATAGTCCATGAAACGGGCCAGAATCGGCCAAAACTGCCAGTGTTGATGATCGACAAGTAAACGCATCCCAAGATTTGTTAATCGTGGAAATCACTCTGGGACCCCAAAACAGTGAGTAATAGTCCGTGAAACGGGCCAGGATCGACCAAAACTGCCAGTGTTGATGACCGACACATAGACGCATCCCAGGGTTTGTTAATCATGGTAATCACTCCATGACCCCAAACCAGTGAGTAATAG
>NW_025237393.1:0-4714 GCF_018294505.1 Triticum aestivum
GCGATAAAGAGATCAGCTCCGGCATAGACGGTTGATGGTTTAACTTCAACTAAACCAATAGAAGGCATATGTCTCAGACCCTTTTTGGGGTCGAACCATCGGCATTTGAACACAGTGAGACTTAGGTGTTCGTGGCCACGTTTGAATGTAAGCTCGTATATTTTTCCTACCCTTCCGTAGTAATCTACTTTATTATCTCCTTCAGTGAAGACTCCGGTATTTATGGTTTTGGGATCAGGCCGACTGTTCTGGTGCTCCTCTGTATGGAAGCGATACCCATTCACATCATACTTTTCGCATGTCATGACGACAGGATCAAAACCCATGGAAACCCATCTCAATTCTTCATCCATTGATTCGGTCGGATCATTTCCCTACAAGTTTAATTGAAATTATAGGGTGCATGAGTTTAATTGAAATTATAGGGTGCATGAGTTTAATTAAAAGTGTGAAAAATTACTTTCTCGATGAACCACGCAACGAAATTTTTCCTTCCATCAGCACCCTTTCGGAGAAGAGCAAGTGCCTCCGCTTCAGAAGGAGGCAGCATTCCCGTCCATTCTTCTTCAACGAATCGACTACAATAAGAAAAGCGGTATAAGAACTAGGCAAAGTGAACATAACGAATTGACTAAAAGAATGGTGCAAAGGTATTACATCATCCACTCATCCTCAACTTCCTTGGTGTTGTGCAAGATATAGAACATGAGATCCTCCCACTCATCTCGTGGCATGAGATAAGATTTCGAGCATCCAGCCCTACTACCTTGCCCGATGAATAGAGGCAACTTGGGTTTATACTTGGGTTCTTCTGTATTGTATCGAGACACCTTATTGTGCAACATGGGAACATGGTCTGGATAGTAGGCTGTCCTGAGGTCTGCCACCTCCTCTAGGATAACTGCCTCAGCTATGGAAGCTTCAATCTTAGCTTTGTTTCACATTTCTGTCTCAGATGCTTGTTCTGTCTCTCAGGCCGTACTGCCAACGATTCTACACAGGGCCCCCCAACAATACCTCGTTTGGGAGGTGCAAAAGGAGATGTGTCATTGGAGTAAAGAAGCCTGGCGGGAAGATCTTCTCTAGCTTGCATATCAACTCCGGGGCCTTCTTATGCATTTCTTTTATCTTCTCAGGACATACTTCTTTAGCACAAAGCGTGCGGAAGAAATGGCTTAACTCCGCAAGCACACGCCAGACACGCTCGGGAACATAGCCCCGAACCATCACCGGCATAATCCGCTCAATCCATACATGATAGTCATGACTCTTGAGCCCGGTCACTCTGCCCGTTGAAAGATTGACCCACTTACTTATATTCGATGCATAACCATCAGTGAACTTCACGACGTGTTTCAGCCACTTGAATGTCTCCATCTTATGATCCTTTTTAAGTACGAAGTCAGCATCTGGCTTGAACCAAGATTTTCGACTGCCTGTGGGAGGCTGCATGTGTAGACGTGGTCTATCACAAATATTCTATTGATCAACTTTAGCATTAACATTATCCTTTGTCTTATCAGGAATGTTGAGGATCGTGTGAAAAAGGGACTCTGCGACATTCTTTTCGGTGTGCATCACGTCTATGTTGTATGGAAGTTTGAGGTCCTTAAAATAGGGAAGTTGCGTGAAGGGGGTAATGTGAGTCCAGTTGTGCGTCTCACCATATCCTTCAAAAAAATTCCCTTTAGTTTTTCCTTTGCCCTCGCCTTCGTCTTCGCCTGTGGCTTTGCCTTTGCCTTTGCCTTTGCCTTTGCCTTTCCCCTCACCGGCAAGCTTAAGAGCTTTCAGCTGAGCAAGCACATCCGCACCAGAAAACGTTGGAATCTCGTTTACTTCATGGACAACTTTGCCTTTTGTGAAGTTCTTCTTGTCTTCCCTATCAGGATGGTCTGGAGGGAGGAACTGTCGATGCAGGTCAAATGCAACATACTTGCCACCCTTCTTCAGCCAAATTAAAATCAAGGCCTGCATGCACACTGGGCAAGGCATCTTTCCACTTGTACACCATCCGCAGAACAAGGCATAACCGGGAAAGTCATGCATGCAATATTGTAGCCAAACTTTCATCAAGGAATTTTTCTGCAGATGTCGGTCGTATGTCAACCTCGGGAAGTACCAAGAATGGTGCAAATCATCCACCAACGGCTGCATAAACACACTCAAATTCTTCCCTGGATATTCAGGCCCCGGAATTATAAGCGACAGGAACATGGTCTTGCGTTGCATTATGGCACCAGGAGGGAGATTCAGCGGAATAAAAAATACGGGCCAACAGCTGTATGGATTAGACGACATACCATATGGATTGGACCCATCACCTGTTATAGCAATTCTGATATTCCCAGCCTCGGCTGCTTCCTCCGGGTACTCTATATCGAATGACTTCCATGCTTCACCTCCTGATGGATGTACAATTTTTTTGGATTGTACCTTTTCCCTTCCTTGTGCCACTTCATCATTTTGGCAGACTCCTCGGTGATGAAAAGGCGCTGCAGTCTTTTTATAAAATCAAGATACTGAAGAACCTTCACAGGGATTTTTAGCTGCTGCTTCTGACCATGCTTATCAACCACCTCAATATACTGAGAAGAACCGCACTTCCTACAGTACTTGTCATCCGCATACTCATGCCTAAACAAAAGGCAATTCTTTGGACAAACATGTATTTTCTCATAGTCCATCGAGAGCGCCTTCATGATTTTCTTCGTATCGTACATGGTTTTCGGCAGTTCATGGCCCTCAGGCAGGCTGTTAGCCCATACTCCCAGAAATGCTTTGAAGCAACCTCGGCTACAGCCGTACTCAGCCTTGACTGCCATCAGTTGTGAGATGGCATCCAGCACAGACAGCTTGGCACCCTCATAGAGGGGTTTCTTTGACGAGGCCAAGATTTCCAGGAAGGCCTTTGCGGTTTCCTCCGGCTCCTCCGGTTCATTCGCTGAATGTGACGGAGGTGTCGGCTGTGCAGCAAAGACATCATCTAGCATGTCTCTAACCCCATCATCCTCATAACCAGCGACGCGTTGTCGTATCACATCCTCTCTACCACGGTCCCGCTGGGCAAAGTTTATTGGCATATTAAAGTTGGGAATAAATCCATGCGTGCGAAGGTGCTTAGTCATCTCACTCTTATCTCTGCGGATACGTCTCTTACATCTGGCACACGGGCATTCTGGCACCATCCTCATTGGACTACGGAATATCTCTTTCAAAAACACATCAGTTTTCTCGACCCACTCTGTTGTTACTTGATTCCGACGGAAAAACCCACTATACATCCACTGATTATCTGCCATCTCTGCTTTATTGGAAGCCACACAACAAAATTAAGGATTCATTTAAATTACTCACATCAATATTTTATTTTTTACAAGGTTGACGAGAATCGACATCTAATCCACCTACATCTCTAATAGGTAAAGATGGGTCCTAATCCCACCCGAGAATGTGTAGATTGAGTACGTTGTCCATGCTCTACCCCATTCCGAGACAAAATTTCGGCAGCACCTCCCCGCTGTTCTCCAAATACACGTCTCGGCAAAATGCCGAGAGAATGTGCATCCGGAGAACAACAGGAAGGCGCCGCCGAAATCCTGTCTCGGAATGGGGTAGAGCATGAACAATGTACCCAATCTACACATCCTCGGGTTGTCCGTGGAAAGCGCTGGACAATCCGAAAGAGCTGCGGTGATAAATATGCAATTGAATGCATATTTATCGATGCAACCCTTTCGGACGGGAGACCTAGGTTACGCGACTTGATGTGAAAATTTAATCTAGTGACATGGAAAAAAAGTGGATGAGGTCATGGAATTGTTGCTCACCCTCCGATGTAGAGGATGTAGTCGATCAAAGGAGGGACCATCGTGGACCAACACCTCCAACGTCGACGGTCACTCCACGAAGATGGAACACCACAAATCCTGTTAATTCGACCAAGTGCAAAAAAAAGGTTAAGCATTGACACTTTAAACTATGAAAAAATCATATTTCGTCAAGTGTCAAATATTGTCCTTCAATTTTTTTAGCAAGATCATCATGATTAAATAACCACTCATCATATGCCAATTTTGGAGCACATCTCACACAACTATTTTAGAAACTAAATGTCACATAGCAAGGATTTAGACACAAACATCATATATCTCACACAAACATCAACTCAAAAATTTGTTTTGCATGCATATGTGAATAGACTTAGGGGCTGAATACACCATCCATTAATCTCACATGCATATATTGTCATAATCCATTATATATCATATTGGTACAAATATTAGGCATATGGACACAAAATCTAGAAGAGAACAATGCTAACAATTACATCACTTGTCTTTGTGAAGATAAGTTACACATGTCCATACATAGTAGTTATTTGCAGCAAATAAACATGAAACTATGAATGTCACAGTAGGAAAAATGAAAAAAAAGGGCATAGCTCACCGGGCAGAGGGGCGTCATGGCGATGGGGGGGACGGGAGGGACGGTCGCGGGCCGGAGCTAGCACCAGGGCCGGCCGGGCAGGGTCGCGGGCTAGCCGGAGCCGTGGCCAGGCGTGCTCGGGGAGGGGCCGAGGCGGGGCAGGGCCCGGTTCGTTGCGGGGCAGAGAGCTGGGGTGGAGACGAGATGGCGACGACTTGGGTGGAGCGGCGGCGGGCGGGCGGCAGAGAGCTGGCGTGGCGGCGGCGGCGCGAGAAGGGGAGGGGAGGGG
>NW_025237394.1:0-4713 GCF_018294505.1 Triticum aestivum
CCCCCCCCCTTTAAAAAAACAAAAACCCAAACTCCTGCGAGATGCTGACGTGTGGATGCGTTTTGGTCCCGATTGGTGTTACCAACCGGGAATAAAAGTCCTCCTGCTTGGGCTTCCCACCACGGCCATGTGGAGCCCCTTCTGTCCCGGTTCATAAGTGAATCGGGACTAAAGGTTTTGGGATTTAGTCCCGGTTCCAGAACCGGGGCTAATGGGCATCTGTAATCGGGGCAAATGAACCATTTTCTACTAGTGTTCATCTCCGGTCGTGTCATGGGTGGGCCAGGGGCAGAAGAGATAAGGAGAGAGACGAGGGCCATCAATTGTGATGATAATTGAGGATTTTCGCGGGGCATACTCGTATGAACGTACTCATACGTCTGCGAGGAAATTGAGAAGCTATAAGAATACAAGAGTTGGTACGAGTACAAATACAACGACCAAGACTATAGAGAGAACTCGACACGTATTTTATTGCTTCGTCGGTGTTTCTGCAGCGCCATCGGTCGTGTTGTTGAGCTGGAGCATCCAGTTTGCTATAAATAGTTAGCTGGGAACGGCGCACGTGCGTAAGCCTGTCTCTGGCCGGCTGCAAACCCGATTATTATTGTTTCACGAAACCGAATTCGTGTACAGAAAGGGATCCGATACAAGATAGGACTCCAGGACCCAATTCGCCCGCTCGTCCGTCTGAGTAGTTCATACAAGCAAAGGCGAATTTGAGTTTGAGTGGAGAAGGAAACGTAACCCATTGTATTTGATCTTTAATTAAGATCCATGGAGGTGCATGCATGCATATTGTCCAACATGGACGTACGGTACCAAAATTTTGCTTGCATTGCATTTGTATCTCAATTGAGCGTGGTTGAGAATAAATCGTCACTAAAAAAATCAACATTTGCATGTTGTTTGGTCTCCTACATCGCATTAGGGGAGCAAATTTAGCACGGTGTTTGGTGTCCTGCATTGGCTGGGCTGATGCAACTATACAGCCGTCACTTTGCTCCTCTCTCTATCACTTCTTCACTCTCCCCGCACCCCATATGACATCTAACATGTAAACCCTAGGCCTCTCTTGTCTATGTAAAGGGAGGGCTAAGGTTCCCTTTGATGATCTATCCTCAAATTAGAGAACTCCCGGTAGCAATCTCATACACAATTCTAACCCCTCTAACGAGGCATCACTCCATATGGATCATCAGAACCCGTAGGAGGTAGGGTATTATTCTCCACAGGCCCAAACCTAGATAAACACTTGTGTGACCTCCGATCCATGATTTTGAGCCGTGCTTGGACCCCTACCGAGGTATCTTATGGGAATTTGCTTCGTCAAGTGCCGATGTGGCTGGTCGATGCCATGTGGTCGATCGATGGCATCTGATTGAGCTTCTGGCGTCCACAAACGTGTTTTGCCTTCGTGTCTCATTTTTGTATGTTAAAGCAATTGTGACACATAAAACTCATATAAACAACAAGTTCAAATTTGTATGATATCTGAAAAGGTAAGAATTTTCCAAAGGTTTCCATTTGGTCAGGGTGGAGTGCCGATAAGTCCTATTGTAACAAACATCGGAAATTTAAGACAAAGATGTACACCATATATTCATCAATAATATAATTATCTAAAGAAAGCAATTACAGGGTTCACGGAATAACCAAAATAATTTTCTAAATGAAAGCAATTGCAGGGTTCATGGAATAACAAAAATAGCTTTTGATGGAAATAGTAAAATTCTTTTGTATCGTGCCCTACTTACTGGGCCTGCTAGCCAGCTACGAAATAGTTTCATGGTTCGTAGGCGATATGGTAGGTCGATCTCCAGCAGCAAGGATCCCTCCTTTTGCGTATGCATCTCATTTCTCTCCAAATCAAGAAGTACGGCCATACTGCGGTGAACATTATTGTGTACCTCTAGTAGCACCACGTCACCGCTCCTCATCCTAGAGCCCTTGAAATTAACGACTGCACTGCCACTGCCATGAGGGATGTCTGGGCACACTGACCGTAATTTGTCCTCAATGTCAATCACATTTTCCAATGACCAACCAACTGTAGGTAGTTGTAGCCACACTGATATCTTGAACCTCTCTATGGTCAGTAGTTTCAATAGCTTCCCGTCTTGTGATGTTGCCAAGTGGAGCTGGTTTGGTTTGCAGTTGGTCGGAGGGAGCTTCAGTCGTCCTGATGCCCCCGTGCCCACATCATATGTGATGATATGATCGCGTGGTATGCAGGCCAGTTGATGATACCGCCATAGAGGATGGCAGGGGCACGGTACCGACTGACGTATATCCATTGAAATTCAAGGTAACATGCCCCCAAGTACGAGAGGAGGAGGAGGTGATGACATGTACTTTAGATCTACATCAAATAAGAGCAGCATGAAGGAGCAGTCGACGCCGTCTCCAGCAATGAGCAACACGTACACTTGCCAAGTGTTCTTGGAACTCCAGGTAGGCGGTTTTGAGAGGAAGGTATGTTGTCCAGTCATGGGGTCGTACACACATAGGTCGGCAGAGCATCCGGACATGGATTGAACGTCGCTATGTAGTCGGCGGTGGAGAACCACAACGCCGCAGCGGGATGCCACTGGATAGTACCAATGAAAGAGGTCGGCGATGCTGTGCAACATGAAGGGCAAGAGATGGTCCTGGCAGAAGGACACGGCAGTGCGCTTGACTAGGTGGACCAGAGTGAGGAGTAGGCTGTCATAGGTGGAGAAGTACGTGTGGACGTTCGGAGCCCGTTGCTCCGTGACACGACGGATGAACGGCGGGCTGAGGATGTCACAGCGGAGGCGCTTGCAGACTGCCACGCAGCGGATGAGTGTCGGCAGGTCGGAGCGTGCCACGATCTCAAGCAGGAGATCGGTTGGGAGTGTCAATAGCATCGCGATCTCCGGTACAGGTACCGACGCGCATATGCTGTTTTGTCGGTGTTTCCATGGCTCCATCTATGCGTGCGTGTTTGAGTAAGAAGACCTTTGCTACTAATTAGGCATATGGGAAAAGACTCTACCGCCACGGTCCTTAGCGGTAGGATGTGTTACCCAATCGCTGAGGACCATGACACTAGGGTCTTCATCTTTATTTATTGCATGCATGTCCCTACCGCCAAGGACCTTAAGGGTAGGGTATTTTTAGCAACAAAAGGACGTGTTGGTGCAAGTAAGTCCTAACGCCAACGACCTCGACGGTAGGATGTGCTACCCTACCGCCAAGGACAGGGCAGGAAAAGGGTCAGATCGTGCTTTAGTGAAGAAAAAAAATGTGAAAATAGTGAATTTGTCCACCAATGGCCCGTTGACATGTGAGATACCTTATAAACTGGGAAAAATACCTGGGGATAGACGTCCGTGCTGATCCTACCCATGGTCCCCTTCTCGATGCAAATACGATGTTGAGGGCCATGTGAGTGTTGAGGAGATAGGCGATTTCATCGGTGCATGGAGAAATTCCTTAATCATCCATACAATACATTTAGAAAGGAGGCGCTTTCCAGGCTATAACGAACTGAAACCCTTACAGTGTTTACAACCAAAGTATCACAAAAGAAATAGAAATAAAAGGTTTGATACAACACATGAAACAAGGCACAAGGCTGAATAAGATCAAAGTCGACTGATAAAGTAGTGAAGAAAAATAGCATCACGCTAGATGCAAGCTCAGCCTCCGGGAAGATCATTGGCCTCCCTGTGACGCCGAAGCCATGAAGCAAGAGTTCAATTTCTTCAGAATCTCCTCAGTGATGGACGCACCCGTCGGCTTGCTCAAGAGCTTCCATAGCTGCAAGAAAATTTTCATTTTGTGCACGGCGTCGGCAGGATGTTTGATGAATTTCTCTTCAAATGTTGCTTTGTTTCTAATACGCCAAAGGGCCCACGTCGTGGCCGCGAAGATCTACTAAATGATACAACGGGAATGTCCAGGCAATCTGGAGGTTAAAGTGTGGAACGCCCAAGCGATGCCGGTGCCCAGCTGCACCTGGTGACATGGCGGATACATCCCCGCAAAAATTGTGAAAGGATGCACTTGAAGATTATGTGATCAGTATCCTCTAGTGTTCCACGGAGACGGAGGGGACATCGGTGGTGGGGTTTGGGTGGCGGTCACCACCTTCCTTCTCATGGCTACGGCCCTGTGGAATGTGGGCTAGCACTCGTCAAGTGGCTACGATCAAGGGTTTGTGCTCACGCGGATCAGTTCTTGTCCCGGCGCAGATCGTAGCTCTGGCTTCGGGTAGTTGAGGTAGGCTTTGGTCTGGATTGTGCTTGCGGGTGGTGCTCATTCTCTCCTCGTGGGTGTGGTAGTCCGGTCGTGGTCGTGATACCATTGCGCTGGTGAGCAGATCAGTGTCTGTGGCCACATACATGACATCGTGCTTGCTCGTTGACGGTCGTCGGCAGTCACGGAGCCGTGTCCCCCCTCCCCGCCCAATCCACAGGAATTAGCTCGGGACGCAGGCGTGGGTGCGTCCCACAGTGGAGGTCCCTGCCCGGACTCGGTAACTAGGAGTAGATGGTGTGACTCTCTCTTCCTATCTTGGCTGAGTGCACTGGAAAGAAGTCCATATAACCCTCCAGGGTTTCACAAATCAACTAGTTTACCCCATGAGGTCTAAGACACAATATTTAACACCCTAAGTTTCCCCAAACCATGTGAATTATCCCCTAAGCCTGATTAGAGTGGTTTTGCAGGCGGTTTTTGTCATGT
>NW_025237395.1:0-4713 GCF_018294505.1 Triticum aestivum
GTTAATCTATTCGAATAGCCGTGATCTTCGGTAACAGGACGACTTGGAGTTGTACCTTGACCTTATGACAACTAGAACCGGATACTTAATAAAACACACCCTTCCAAGTGCCAGATACAACCGGTGGTCGCTCTCCCTCAGGGATACGAGGGGAGGATCGCCGGGTAGGATATGCTATGCGATGCTACTTGGAGGACTTCGACCTACCCTCTTCTGCCTGTTGCAAGACGAAGGTGACCAGAAGCGTAGTCTTCGATAAGACTAGCTATCCCCCTCTTATTCTGGCATTCTGCAGTTCAGTCCACTGATATGGCCCTTTACACATATACCCATGCATATGTAGTGTAGTTCCTTGCTTGCGAGTACTTTGGATGAGTACTCACGGTTGCTTTCTCCCCCCTTTTTCCCCTTTCCTTTCTTTCTGGTTGTCGCAACCAGATGCTGGAGTCCAGGAGCCAGACGCCACCGTCGACAACGTCTACTACCCCGGAGGTGCCTACTACTACGTGCAGGCCGCTGACGACGTCCAGGAGTAGTTTAGGAGGATCCCAGGCAGGAGGCCTGCGCCTCTTTCGATCTGTATCCCAGTTTGTGCTAGCCTTCTTAAGGCAAACTTGTTTAACTTATGTCTGTACTCAGATATTGTTGCTTCCGCTGACTCGTCTATGATCGAGCACTTGTATTCGAGCCCTCGAGGCCCCTGGCTTGTATTATGATGCTTGTATGACTTATTTATGTTTTAGAGTTGTGTTGTGATATCTTCCCGTGAGTCCCTGATCTTGATCGTACACATTTGCGTGCATGATTAGTGTACGATTGAATCGGGGGCGTCACAGAGTGTCTCAAAACTCTTCCTAGGTCAAACTGACATGATGGGCACGAATTTTTTTCGACCAATTTTTTT
Source organism: Triticum aestivum (assembly GCF_018294505.1). NCBI lineage: Eukaryota > Viridiplantae > Streptophyta > Magnoliopsida > Poales > Poaceae > Triticum > Triticum aestivum. Next base: position 905 of record NW_025237395.1, read on the forward strand.
TTCGTTTTTTCGACTGCCCGGACCCAAAAACTGGAAACGGGTCAAAAAAAACTTCCTATAATGGCACCTGTCTCAAAACACTCAGAAACACCTAAAAATAGGATAGCCAGAATTTTTTTTCGAAAAATGCATTTTCGAAAAAATTTGGGCCTAAACGGGGGGTGGTTTCCGAAACCTACTCCGGCAAGGAAACACTTATCGGAAACTAGATGGATCTCGAAAACACACCTAATATACAAGGAACTCGGATTGGTGGTAGATATATGGTGGTGGTATATGGCAGCGGTGGTAATATATGGATATGGATCGGTGGTGGTATATGGATACGGATTGGTGGTGGTATATGGATACGGATTCGGAGCGGTGGTGGTAGGTGACAGGGGCGATGATGATGGTGCGGTGGCAGCGTGACAACTTATGACCAGAACTCAAAACTCTAAAAGACTAACGCTAAGACCAGCAACTAGACACGACGATGCAACCGCAAATTCAACAAAGCAAAACCCTAAAAAGATTATGCAAAGGCTCAGATTGGTTCGGATATGATGAACTAACCCTAATTTTTTTGGCTTTTTCGTGGACTGTAGGTATGAAGAACAGACTCGATCTAAACTACGAAAAACTGTAAAGTCTCACCGAGCAACCTGGAAATCTGATACCACTTGATAGAGGCAAAGGTGTCCCGTCTTTCAATGAGATGATGGATATCGCTTTGGTGGCAGTCGACTTTAACGATCCGACTATGAACGTGCGAGGACGTCGCGCCTTAGCAATCGCTAAACCAACTCCAAGAGGTTATTGACCACGCCGGAGCACGATCAACCTGACCACGAGGGTCTGTTTCCTGCGAGCAAACGAAGAACAAGCAAGAAACTGAGATTGCAATCTGGATATTGCGAATATAAGATGAAAGCTTTGTTGATCAAGGTGGGGTTCTGTGACGCCTTTGTCTGGTCGTTGAACACAAACGAAGTACGCGAAGTTGCAGCTATGGTGAACTTTTAATCTAAACAAAACCCAAAGTCTAAACGATGCCCTAAGGGTTGTATATATGGAGGAAGAGGGGGGAATTTCGTGGCCCTTGGTGGAGGGGTCCGAAATCAACCCTATCTCTTGTTTCCCCACACATACGGACTCTAAAAATAGGCTATACTTATGTATTTCGAAATTACATGGGCCTGGCCCAATAATAAGGTGACGCAGCACCTATAATAGCCTCGGGACGAAATTTATGAAGTGGCATCTTGTATATTTCGTCCAAGGCTTCATGCACCCATTATGGTGGCTTCAAAGTCCTGAAATCATCACTTGTAACTCCGTTCTTGTTCCCCTTGTGCATGCCATCATCTCCATGCTTGTTCTTGCTCCAATCTTCATCCTTCTCCAAGCTAGGCCCCTCATTTGTAAGCAAAACAAATGTATCCAATTTAGGCAGCATCATATTCTCATGAACATTAGAATCATTACCAAGAAACGAAAGTACCTGGTAATTTACTTGGCATGCGCGAGCTGTAGTAATTGGTCCAGTATGCATAGCAGCAGGGGCTGTGGGTGTAACAATTGTATTGATGTCCTCATCACAACTTGAGTTGAATGTTATTGGTTTTGAGCATATAAAAGACTTGTATGAGCATGATCCTTCTTTTGCTACTCCTTATGCTAAGTGTTTGACACACACGTCTTGGGAACGATACTACATAAAGGATGATTATCTTATGAGAGCTAACAAACTTTGCATTCCCGAGTCTTCTCTTCATTTGCTCCTTTTGCAAGAGGCTCATGGAGGCGGACTAATGGGACACTTTGGACGCGACAAGACTGTCGCCACGCTCTCCAAGAACTACTTTTGGCCCAAGATGTTTCGTGATGTCTCACGCTTCACCAACCGTTGCTCTACTTGTCGCAAAGCTAAGTCGAAAGCTCAATACCATGGTCTTTACATGCTGATAGAGGCAAAGGTGTCCCGTCTTTCGATGAGATGATGGATATCGCTTTGGTGGAAGTCGACTTTGACGATCCGACTACGAACGTGCGAGGACGTCGCGCCTTAGCAATCGCTAAACCAACTCCGAGAGGTTATTGACCACGCCGGAGCACGATCAACCTGACCATGAGGGTCTGTTTCCTACGAGCAAACGAAGAACAAGCAAGAAACTAAGATTGCAATCTGGATATAGCGAATATAAGATGAAAGCTTTATGGATCAAGGTGGGGTTCTGTGACGCCTTTGTCTGGTCGTTGAACACAAACGAAGTACGCGAAGTTGCAGCTATGGCGAACTTTAGTCTAAACAAAACCCAAAGTCTAAACGGTGCCCTAAGGGCTGTATATATGGAGGAAGAGGGGGGGAGATTCGTGGCCGTTGGTGGAGGGGTCCGAAATCAACCCTATCTCTTGTTTCCCCACACATACGGACTCTAAAAATAGCCTATACTTATGTATTTCGAAATTACAAGGACCTGGCCCAATAATAAGGTGACACAGCACCTAGAATAGCCTTGGGACGAAATTTATGAAGTGGCATCTTGTATATTTCGTCCATGGCTTCATGCACCCATTATGGTGGCTTCAAAGTCCTGAAATCATCACTTGTAACTCCGTTCTTGTTCCCCTTGCGCATGGCATCATCTCCATGCTTGTTCTTGCTCCAATGTTCATCCTTCTCCAAGCTAGGCCCTTCATTTGTAAGCAAAACAAATGTATCCAATTTAGGCAGCATCATATTCTCATGAACATTAGAATCATTACCAAGAAACGAAAGTACCTGATAATTTAATTGGCGTGCGCGAGCTCTAGTAATTGGTCCCGAATATGTAGCAGTAGGGGATGTGGGTGTAACAATGGTATTGATGTCCTCATCATCCTCCCCTTCTTGAAATGAAGTCGTCCTCGACGGAAGCTCATCTTCCTCACCCAAATAAGGCTTCAAATCTGCAATGTTAAAAGTGGGACTAACCCCAAAATCTGCAGGCAGCTTAAGTTTATATGCATTATCATTTATTTTCTCTAACACCTTAAAGGGACCATCAGCACGTGGCATTAGCTTTGATTTGCGCAAATCAGGAAATCTATCCTTATGCAAATGTAACCAAACAAGATCTCCAGGTGCAAACACAACATGTTTTCTACCCTTATCTCCAGCAAGTTTATATTTAGCATTCATACGCTCAATGTTTTCCTTAGTTAACTCATGCATCTTTAAAATCAATTCAGCACGTTGTTTAGCATCAAAATTAACCTTCTCCGAAGATGGAAGAGGCAACAAATCAATAGGTGCACGAGGTAGGAAACCATACACAACTTAAAAAGGGCACATCTTAGTAGTAGAATGCAATGAACGATTATAAGCAAATTCAATATGAGGCAAGCATTCCTCCCACATTTTCTTATTATTCTTCAAAACAGCCCTAAGCATAGTAGACAACGTTCTATTGACTACTTCAGTTTGTCCATCAGTTTGGGGGTGACAAGTAGTACTAAAAAGCAGTTTAGTCCCCAACTTAGCCCATAAACATCTCCAAAAGTGGCTAAGAAATTTAGTCTCACGATCTGAAACAATAGTATTTGGCACACCATGCAAGCGAATAATTTCACGAAAGAACAAATCAGCAACATTAACAGCATCATTGCTTTTATGACATGGTATAAAGTGTGCCATTTTCGAGAATCTATCCACGACAACAAATATGCTATCCCTCCCCTTCTTTGTTCGAGGTAAACCTAAAACAAAGTCCATAGATATATCCTCCCAAGGAACACTAGGTACAGGCAAAGGCATATATAAACCATGAGGATTGAGTCGTGACTTA
>NW_025237396.1:0-4713 GCF_018294505.1 Triticum aestivum
GTTAATCTATTCGAATAGCCGTGATCTTCGGTAACAGGACGACTTGGAGTTGTACCTTGACCTTATGACAACTAGAACCGGATACTTAATAAAACACACCCTTCCAAGTGCCAGATACAACCGGTGGTCGCTCTCCCTCAGGGATACGAGGGGAGGATCGCCGGGTAGGATATGCTATGCGATGCTACTTGGAGGACTTCGACCTACCCTCTTCTGCCTGTTGCAAGACGAAGGTGACCAGAAGCGTAGTCTTCGATAAGACTAGCTATCCCCCTCTTATTCTGGCATTCTGCAGTTCAGTCCACTGATATGGCCCTTTACACATATACCCATGCATATGTAGTGTAGTTCCTTGCTTGCGAGTACTTTGGATGAGTACTCACGGTTGCTTTCTCCCCCCTTTTTCCCCTTTCCTTTCTTTCTGGTTGTCGCAACCAGATGCTGGAGTCCAGGAGCCAGACGCCACCGTCGACAACGTCTACTACCCCGGAGGTGCCTACTACTACGTGCAGGCCGCTGACGACGTCCAGGAGTAGTTTAGGAGGATCCCAGGCAGGAGGCCTGCGCCTCTTTCGATCTGTATCCCAGTTTGTGCTAGCCTTCTTAAGGCAAACTTGTTTAACTTATGTCTGTACTCAGATATTGTTGCTTCCGCTGACTCGTCTATGATCGAGCACTTGTATTCGAGCCCTCGAGGCCCCTGGCTTGTATTATGATGCTTGTATGACTTATTTATGTTTTAGAGTTGTGTTGTGATATCTTCCCGTGAGTCCCTGATCTTGATCGTACACATTTGCGTGCATGATTAGTGTACGATTGAATCGGGGGCGTCACAGAGTGTCTCAAAACTCTTCCTAGGTCAAACTGACATGATGGGCACGAATTTTTTTCGACCAATTTTTTTTTCGTTTTTTTGACTGCCCGGACCCAAAAACTGGAAACGGGTCAAAAAAAACTTCCTATAATGGCACCTGTCTCAAAACACTCAGAAACACCTAAAAATAGGATAGCCAGAATTTTTTTTCGAAAAATGCATTTTCGAAAAAATTTGGGCCTAAACGGGGGGTGGTTTCCGAAACCTACTCCGGCAAGGAAACACTTATCGGAAACTAGATGGATCTCGAAAACACACCTAATATACAAGGAACTCGGATTGGTGGTAGATATATGGTGGTGGTATATGGCAGCGGTGGTAATACATGGATATGGATCGGTGGTGGTATATGGATACGGATTGGTGGTGGTATATGGATACGGATTCGGAGCGGTGGTGGTAGGTGACAGGGGCGATGATGATGGTGCGGTGGCAGCGTGACAACTTATGACCAGAACTCAAAACTCTAAAAGACTAACGCTAAGACCAGCAACTAGACACGACGATGCAACCGCAAATTCAACAAAGCAAAACCCTAAAAAGATTATGCAAAGGCTCAGATTGGTTCGGATATGATGAACTAACCCTAATTTTTTTGGCTTTTTCGTGGACTGTAGGTATGAAGAACAGACTCGATCTAAACTACGAAAAACTGTAAAGTCTCACCGAGCAACCTGGAAATCTGATACCACTTGATAGAGGCAAAGGTGTCCCGTCTTTCAATGAGATGATGGATATCGCTTTGGTGGCAGTCGACTTTAACGATCCGACTATGAACGTGCGAGGACGTCGCGCCTTAGCAATCGCTAAACCAACTCCAAGAGGTTATTGACCACGCCGGAGCACGATCAACCTGACCACGAGGGTCTGTTTCCTGCGAGCAAACGAAGAACAAGCAAGAAACTGAGATTGCAATCTGGATATTGCGAATATAAGATGAAAGCTTTGTTGATCAAGGTGGGGTTCTGTGACGCCTTTGTCTGGTCGTTGAACACAAACGAAGTACGCGAAGTTGCAGCTATGGTGAACTTTTAATCTAAACAAAACCCAAAGTCTAAACGATGCCCTAAGGGTTGTATATATGGAGGAAGAGGGGGGAATTTCGTGGCCCTTGGTGGAGGGGTCCGAAATCAACCCTATCTCTTGTTTCCCCACACATACGGACTCTAAAAATAGGCTATACTTATGTATTTCGAAATTACATGGGCCTGGCCCAATAATAAGGTGACGCAGCACCTATAATAGCCTCGGGACGAAATTTATGAAGTGGCATCTTGTATATTTCGTCCAAGGCTTCATGCACCCATTATGGTGGCTTCAAAGTCCTGAAATCATCACTTGTAACTCCGTTCTTGTTCCCCTTGTGCATGCCATCATCTCCATGCTTGTTCTTGCTCCAATCTTCATCCTTCTCCAAGCTAGGCCCCTCATTTGTAAGCAAAACAAATGTATCCAATTTAGGCAGCATCATATTCTCATGAACATTAGAATCATTACCAAGAAACGAAAGTACCTGGTAATTTACTTGGCATGCGCGAGCTGTAGTAATTGGTCCAGTATGCATAGCAGCAGGGGCTGTGGGTGTAACAATTGTATTGATGTCCTCATCACAACTTGAGTTGAATGTTATTGGTTTTGAGCATATAAAAGACTTGTATGAGCATGATCCTTCTTTTGCTACTCCTTATGCTAAGTGTTTGACACACACGTCTTGGGAACGATACTACATAAAGGATGATTATCTTATGAGAGCTAACAAACTTTGCATTCCCGAGTCTTCTCTTCATTTGCTCCTTTTGCAAGAGGCTCATGGAGGCGGACTAATGGGACACTTTGGACGCGACAAGACTGTCGCCACGCTCTCCAAGAACTACTTTTGGCCCAAGATGTTTCGTGATGTCTCACGCTTCACCAACCGTTGCTCTACTTGTCGCAAAGCTAAGTCGAAAGCTCAATACCATGGTCTTTACATGCTGATAGAGGCAAAGGTGTCCCGTCTTTCGATGAGATGATGGATATCGCTTTGGTGGAAGTCGACTTTGACGATCCGACTACGAACGTGCGAGGACGTCGCGCCTTAGCAATCGCTAAACCAACTCCGAGAGGTTATTGACCACGCCGGAGCACGATCAACCTGACCATGAGGGTCTGTTTCCTACGAGCAAACGAAGAACAAGCAAGAAACTAAGATTGCAATCTGGATATAGCGAATATAAGATGAAAGCTTTATGGATCAAGGTGGGGTTCTGTGACGCCTTTGTCTGGTCGTTGAACACAAACGAAGTACGCGAAGTTGCAGCTATGGCGAACTTTAGTCTAAACAAAACCCAAAGTCTAAACGGTGCCCTAAGGGCTGTATATATGGAGGAAGAGGGGGGGAGATTCGTGGCCGTTGGTGGAGGGGTCCGAAATCAACCCTATCTCTTGTTTCCCCACACATACGGACTCTAAAAATAGCCTATACTTATGTATTTCGAAATTACAAGGACCTGGCCCAATAATAAGGTGACACAGCACCTAGAATAGCCTTGGGACGAAATTTATGAAGTGGCATCTTGTATATTTCGTCCATGGCTTCATGCACCCATTATGGTGGCTTCAAAGTCCTGAAATCATCACTTGTAACTCCGTTCTTGTTCCCCTTGCGCATGGCATCATCTCCATGCTTGTTCTTGCTCCAATGTTCATCCTTCTCCAAGCTAGGCCCTTCATTTGTAAGCAAAACAAATGTATCCAATTTAGGCAGCATCATATTCTCATGAACATTAGAATCATTACCAAGAAACGAAAGTACCTGATAATTTAATTGGCGTGCGCGAGCTCTAGTAATTGGTCCCGAATATGTAGCAGTAGGGGATGTGGGTGTAACAATGGTATTGATGTCCTCATCATCCTCCCCTTCTTGAAATGAAGTCGTCCTCGACGGAAGCTCATCTTCCTCACCCAAATAAGGCTTCAAATCTGCAATGTTAAAAGTGGGACTAACCCCAAAATCTGCAGGCAGCTTAAGTTTATATGCATTATCATTTATTTTCTCTAACACCTTAAAGGGACCATCAGCACGTGGCATTAGCTTTGATTTGCGCAAATCAGGAAATCTATCCTTATGCAAATGTAACCAAACAAGATCTCCAGGTGCAAACACAACATGTTTTCTACCCTTATCTCCAGCAAGTTTATATTTAGCATTCATACGCTCAATGTTTTCCTTAGTTAACTCATGCATCTTTAAAATCAATTCAGCACGTTGTTTAGCATCAAAATTAACCTTCTCCGAAGATGGAAGAGGCAACAAATCAATAGGTGCACGAGGTAGGAAACCATACACAACTTAAAAAGGGCACATCTTAGTAGTAGAATGCAATGAACGATTATAAGCAAATTCAATATGAGGCAAGCATTCCTCCCACATTTTCTTATTATTCTTCAAAACAGCCCTAAGCATAGTAGACAACGTTCTATTGACTACTTCAGTTTGTCCATCAGTTTGGGGGTGACAAGTAGTACTAAAAAGCAGTTTAGTCCCCAACTTAGCCCATAAACATCTCCAAAAGTGGCTAAGAAATTTAGTCTCACGATCTGAAACAATAGTATTTGGCACACCATGCAAGCGAATAATTTCACGAAAGAACAAATCAGCAACATTAACAGCATCATTGCTTTTATGACATGGTATAAAGTGTGCCATTTTCGAGAATCTATCCACGACAACAAATATGCTATCCCTCCCCTTCTTTGTTCGAGGTAAACCTAAAACAAAGTCCATAGATATATCCTCCCAAGGAACACTAGGTACAGGCAAAGGCATATATAAACCATGAGGATTGAGTCGTGACTTA
>NW_025237397.1:0-4712 GCF_018294505.1 Triticum aestivum
GCCGGTGCTCCGGCGTCCATCCAAGAGAGGAAGCTGAGAGAGAAGAGTGAAAGGAGGAATGAGATGAGGGAGAAGCAAAGCGAGTGGGGGTTTTCTTCAAGAGAGGGAGCTGAGAGAGAAGAGTGAAGTGATGGTTTCTTCATCCGTCCAACTTACTGCTGGAAAGGAGGGTGTTTTGTGATTTGATGGCTCATTGGGCATTACTACGGCGGTTCGATCGGGGTAGTCTACTGTCACTCTACTACGGAGTAATTTAGTGCATGGCTGGTGGACCCAGGTGCTGGCTGTCCCACACGTCGGCGAAAATGAGTAATTTAGTGCATGGCTGGAGGAGGATCCGCACGGTAGAGCGTGTCCACTGTTTTTCTAAAGAAAAAATGATCACAGCAATCGTTTCCACTCTTACGACAGAGGAGTGTGAAACACGGCAGCCACTTGAACATACACAGTGCTCCTACTACTAGGCATGTGCAGTGGTTCATACGTCAGTACTACACAATCTTGTTGCTAGTGTAGTAAGGGCATCCACAACGTTTAGAGGTTGTATCGCCTCTAAGCTGGGACCCACATGTCTGCCTCTAAATTTTGCCCAAAACTGTGCAGTGTATAAAGTTCAGTTTGGCCTCCAAGGTGGACCCCATAGCAACCACCATGCACCTAAAAATTGATTTTTCAATCAACCAATTTAGCATATAGCATGCACCCGTGAGCATGACAAGTAGGGACTCGGTATTATTTTAGTCTGAAGGGAAAGTTGGAGGCGCCTCTTAGCTTGGAGTAGATGCTAACCATTTTAGCTTGGAGGCAGTCCTTTGCAGTGTATGGCGCCTGCCTCCAACTCATTAGAGGCGGCCATGGAGGCGGGAAAAGAGCACATTGTGGATGCTATGACGATAACAAATGATGTTGTGCGCATGTCAACTACTCCTATATGTAACATAGTACCGCTTTTTTGACTGTCCGATCGAGAATGAACGGTGAGATCAATGTTAACAGAACTAGGTCCATAGCACATGGAGAGTATGGTGCTACAGTACTCCACGAAACATGAACCATATGAAGCACGAATAGTGTTAGGCAGGGTGTATGAAGGGTGCACGGGATGGGAGCAAAAGTTCCCTTCTCGACCCACTTTTGGGTGTTTGGCAGAGTGCATGAAGGGTGCATGAGTCCACACTAGTAGGTTGAGAAAAATACACGAAGAGGAAACAACTATATTGAGATGAGAATGCAACCAAACACACCCACACGCTTTGTGCTACAGTGACTAATCTACACCGTCTGATTTTGATCCAACGGTCATGTTGCGCCGAGACATGGACATGCCCATGCAGAGGGCGTCTAAACACCACCGAAGTCCCTCTGCTTCTCGAGGCGCACGACGTTGTTGATGCAGGGTGCAACCGCCCGCAGAGCCCACTCCCGGTCGACGGGAGCCAGCTCGTCAAAGATGGCGTCCAATGGCACGAATGGATTCCGGTGACGGAGCCCTGAAAGGATTCGCCCGACAACGGTGACGGCAGCCTGCAACACCTCCTTATCCAGCTCAGCCCCCACCATCGCGCGGAGACGACTTAGCTCCTCGGAGATATAGGTGAAGAAGGAGACCAGGTCAGGAAGCCGCAGCTCGTTGAAGTCGACCGGGTGGTCGAACGGGTTTAGCCCAACGCGCGCAGCCGCAACACGTGCGTGCAACTTGGTTCACCAAGTGGCTGAGGCAATCCTGGACCTCGTCACGATCGGTCCGCTCGCGCTCCAGCCGGCTCCCCTGACGGCCTATCGTATCTCCCGCTTTCTGCAGCAACGCTGCCGACGCCTCGAGCATCTTTGTGGTGGACGGCTGCCGCTTTTGAAGCTCCGTGAACTCCCGCACATAATGGAGGAGCATGGAACTCCTCTCCTCCTTGAGCTCACGGAGCTCCACGTCCTTGGCCCTGAGCTCCGCATCCTTGGCGTGGAGCTCCTGTGTCAGGTGCCTCACCTCGGACTCCGTGATCTACTGCGACGCCATGGCACCAGGTAGAAGCAATGGGGAGAGGAAGCTAGAAAAGGGGGCGAAACGGCTGAAAGGCAATGCAATCTATGGGAAGGCGGAGGGAGCCAGCCGAGGAGCAGGGAATCTTTTGGTTTTCACCATGGTAAAACACCAGTCGATGACTTCTCACCTCAGGGAGCAGTGGGTTTTACAGGCAGAGTCATCGTGACTAATTGCTGCCGCGCCTGCTCCCGTCAATCAAAAAATTAAAAATCCAGCCGCGCCTGCTCCTGTCAGTCAAAAAATTAAAAATCCTGCCGCACCCAAACACCAGAGGAACGCCGCAGTGGATATTTAAATTTACCTGCCCGCAAGTAGATAAAAAAGGGGTGAAAAAGCAAATGTGGCGGCAGCCTAGCTAATCGGTCGAACTAGCCCAACTAGCTAGCCACCATGCTTCACTGATGTACTCGGCGGGTAAGGTGGTCTTTCGTGATTTGACGACTCATTTACTTGCTTCGATGCTAGGACCGAGGACCCAGAAAACGCGCGGTAGGGCATCCCACGCCAGGAAGAATATATGCGTGCACCACCCAGGAGGACCCCGAAACCGTGCGGTAGGGTGTGCCACGTCTCGGCACGGAGGAAAAATGTGCGTGTAAAAATATACTGTATCAGACGTAGTACCTATGGTTCGACCTCGGGACCCAGTCAGTCGGTCGAAAACACCCCACTAGCCACACGGCTTCATCATGCAAACGTGGCACGGAGGATAGATGTGGTTAGCTCTGTCTCGACCAGCCACAACGTCTCTTGTTCTAGGCGATTCTTCTATTTTCCAAGCTTTTTTTTAGTTGTAATAACACCACGGCAAGCTAGCGCCGCTCTTCGTGTGTGCCTGTGCAAAGGTTAGACAATGGAGAGAAGAGAGATTGATATCACAGACTTGGGAACCACCAGTAAGTGAGACAACAATCATGCACGTGTTGACGAGGCACTCCCTCTACTCTACTCAACGCAAGTACTGTATAAAATCAAGTTATGGGACCAAGCCAACAACCGTTTGTTTTTTCAGGCTATCAACTTACGCTTTGTAGTCCAGGTTGCCAGTTCGAACCTCGTCTTTCAGATTTGTTAGTTTTAGGTCCAAATTTGATTAATCACAAGTGGGACCCCCGTGTGTTATTCCAATATTTCAGTGTAGGATGGTTTTTTTGAACAAACACTTTGCGCGGTTAGACAAGTAACGGCACGAGTTACACGTATTTTACAAGTTTACGAACAAAAATGACAGCGGCATAGAATATCACATCCACCCTGCAGCTTAGATACTATGGTGATACGAGTTTTTACACCATTGGAAGTGAGATCCAATGGCTTGGGAGTAGTCTTTGTAATTATGCGCAATTTCCAAACTCTCCAAAGGTTTCTTTTGCAAATAAAACATTCAGGCCTCGTGTGTGCTGCTGCATCTTTGATCCAACAGCTCCCCGCTGCTCATATTAGGTGCTCCCGGTAGCTTAATTACCCGCTATGGTGATATGAGCATCTAGGTCGTATGATCAGTGATCAGATATCACATGCGTAGTACTTGTACTTTCTGCGCATTTCCCGAACTCTATCAGCCGTATATTGCAAAAACATTCAAACCTCCTACTGTGGGCCGTTAGATCTTAGTGAACTCGTATCACCATAGAATCTACGGTGCGGGAGCACCTCATATTCTCCCATGCGAGAAAACATAAGGTGCTATCATAGCTTGGATGCTATGGTGATACGAGCTTGGAGGTCATTTGATCTGAGATCCAATGGCACCTGAGCAGTCTTTGTGCTTGTAAGCAGTGGCCGAACTCTTTTGGGGCTTTTCTGTAAAAAACCATTCAAACCACCGAGGAGGTGTTGGGTCACAAATCCAACGCCTCCGAAGAGCTTGTATCACCAAAGCATCTACGGTGTGGTAGCACATGATATTCTTACATACAGGAGAATATGATGTCCTCCTTCATCTTAGATGCTACGGTGATACGAGCTTCGAGGTCGTTGGATATGGGATCAAAGGGCATCTGAGTAGTTTTTGTACAAATTGTGTGCAATTCTCAAACTCATCAAGGTTTCCTGCAAAAATATTAAGACACATCATGTGAGCTGCTATATCTCAGATCTACAAGCTGCAAGCAACTCGTATCGGCATATAGCATCTAAGGTATGGGGGCACCTGATATTCTCTCAGGGAGGAGGGGTGGGGGGTGCACAACCAATCGGTGGTTGGGAGGGTGGGGACAAATTTAATCTAAACAACCCTAAACAGAGCTCCACAATTTTATCTAAGGTCGAGGGGTTGACCCCCGACAATCATAGCTCCGCCTAAACACAACATTTGCATGTACTATAATACTAGACTTAATATTCATGTTTCAATTTCATGTTCATTTTAAATATTGAACTGAGGACCATGGATATCTTACATTTTACTCCCTTCATTCCTAAATATTAGTCTTTTTAGAGGTTTCAAATGGACTGGCACATACGGATGTATATAGACATATTTTAGAGTCTAGATTCACTCATTTTGCTTTGTATGTAGTCACTTTTTGAACTCTCTAAAAGACTAATATTTAGGAATAGAAGGAGTATTTTTGAATTCGTGTCATACATGCATGGTTTGGAAAAATAGATGCACTATACTTATTGGATTGTTGTTTTGTTTGTGCGTCTCTCTCTCTCTCTCTCTCTCTCT
>NW_025237398.1:0-4712 GCF_018294505.1 Triticum aestivum
TAGAGTAAGCCATGGAAATGAAATCCAAGTCGACAGACTTGTTTTTCTCGCATCTTTGATAGCCCTTAAATCTTCAGATATTAATATCATTTTGGGTATGGACTGGATGTCAGCTCATCAAGCCAAAATTGATTGCTTCTCTAGGACTGTTCAACTCACCCATCCTTCGGGAAAGATAGTCAATGTCTTGACCCGAATAGCCAAGCGACAATTATATTCTCTTAACGCCAGCCCTTTACCAGACCTTGAGGACGTTCCGGTAGTCCGTGACTTCCCGGATGTCTTTCCAGAGGAATTGCCAGGTGTTCCACCTGATAGGGATGTTGAGTTTGTAATAGACCTCATCCCCGGAACCGTTCCGATTGCTAGAAGACCTTATAAGATGGCACCCCTAGAACTAGCCGAGCTTAAGAAACAACTCGATGAATCCTTGAAAAAGGGCTTCATCCGCCCTAGTTCATCTCCATGGGCTTGCCCCGTCCTATTCGTTAAGAAGAAGGATGGTGCGGACCGGATGGTTGTAGATTACCGACCTGTCAATTTGGTCACGATCAAGAACAAATATCCACTTCCCAGGATCAACGACCTGTATGATCAGCTCGCTGGATCTTCAGTCTTCTCTAAGATGGATTTGAGGTTGGGCTACCATCAAATCAAAATCAGAAACGGGGACATTCCTAAAACGGCCTTTGTTACTCGTTATGGCCAATACGAGTACACCGTCATGTCTTTCGGTTTAACCAACGCTCCAGCCACCTTTTCTCGGTTAATGAACTCAATTTTCATGGAGTATTTGGATAAATTCGTCGTAGTTTATCTCGATGATATACTCATCTACTCCAAGAACGAGGAAGAACATGCCGAACATCGAAGACTAGTGTTGCAGAAACTTCGAGAGCATCGCCTTTATGCCAAATTTTCTAAATGTGAATTCTGGTTGCCAGAAGTGACCTATCTGGGTCATGTAATATCTGGTAAAGGTATTGCGGTTAACCCTGAGCGAGTTCAAGCCGTCCTTGATTGGACTCCACCCGAATCGGTCAAGCAAGTTCGGAGTTTTCTAGGCTTAGCGAGCTATTGCCGTCGCTTTGTCGAGAACTTCTCCAAAGTTGCTAAACCTCTAACCGAACTCCTCAAGAAAGATAAGAAGTTCGAATGGACTCCACAATGTGAGCACAGTTTTCAGGAACTGAAAAGACGCCTGACCTCTGCTCCCGTACTGGTACCGCCAGACTTCTCCAAGGACTTCGTTATCTACTGCGACGCCTCGCGACAAGGACTAGGTTGCATTCTTATGCAAGATCGACACGTAATTGCTTACGCTTCACGGCAATTGCACCAACATGAGGAGAATTATCCTACTCATGATCTAGAACTTGCAGCCATAGTCTATGCACTTAAGACCTGGCGACATTACCTCCTCGGTAATCGTTGCGAAATATTCACTGATCACCAAAGTCTGAAGTACATTTTCACCCAGCCGGATTTGAATCTCAGACAGAGACGTTGGGTTGAATTGATCACAGACTTCGACTTAGGAATAACCTATACCCCAGGGAAAGCCAACGTCATGGCTGATGCGCTAAGTCGTAAATCTTATTGTAACAACCTGATGTTACAACAAAGTCAACCGTTTCTCCATGAGGAATTTCGAAAGCTTAACCTTCACATTGTTCCTCAAGGTTTTCTCTCCACCTTGGTGGCAAAACCTACTCTTACGGATCAAATCATCGCTGCCCAAAAGCGAGATAAGGGAATATCTAAAATCAAAGAGAACATTGCTAGCGGAGGTGCTAGTTGTTTCTCCACAAATGATCATGGTGTTGTGTACTTTGAGAATCGTCTAGTGGTTCCCAAGAACCAGCATCTGCGGCAGTTGATCCTTAAGGAGGCCCATGAATCTCCTCTCACTATTCATCCCGGTAGTACTAAGATGTATCAGGACCAACGCCAGAGGTTCTGGTGGACTAGGATGAAGAGAGAAATTGCTCAGTATATTGCAAATTGCGACGTCTGTCGTCGTGTAAAAGCAGAGCATCAACGACCTGCTGGCACCCTTCAACCCTTAGCTATTCCTGAATGGAAATGGGATAAAATTAGTATGGATTTCATTACCGGTTTTCCCAGGACCAAGAGAGGGAATAATGCTATTTTCGTCGTGGTCGATCGTCTTTCCAAAGTAGCTCATTTCCTACCTGTTCGTGAGAGTATAACCGCTAGCCAACTGGCAGATTTATACATCTCCCGGATAGTGTCTCTCCATGGTGTTCCTTTGGAAATCAATTCGGATCGAGGAAGTCTTTTCACCTCTCGATTTTGGGAAAGTTTCCAAAATGCTATGGGAACCCGTCTCTCCTTTAGCACCGCTTTCCACCCTCAGTCAAGTGGTCAAGTGGAACGCGTCAACCAAATTCTAGAAGACATGCTTCGAGCCTCCGTTATCTCTTTCGGAATGGACTGGGAGAAGTGCCTTCCATTTGCCGAATTCGCTTACAACAACAGCTATCAATCTAGCTTGGGTAAAGCCCCTTTTGAAGTTCTCTATGGACGACGATGTCGAACACCCCTTAACTGGTCAGAGACCGGGGAAAGACAATTCTTTGGCCCGGATATGATTCAGGAAGCAGAAGAACAAGTTCGTATCGTTCGTGAAAAGTTGAAAACAGCCCAATCCCGTCAAAAGAGTCAATATGACCGAAAACATAAGGCTATGACTTTCGAGGTTGATGAGAAGGCTTACCTTCGGGTCACCCCTCTGAAGGGAACCCATCGTTTCGGTATCAAAGGCAAATTGGCTCCTCGTTACATTGGACCTTTTCGCATTCTTGCCAAACGAGGAGAAGTTGCCTACCAATTGGAACTACCTCCGCACCTCTCCAGAGTTCACGATGTCTTCCACGTTTCTCAACTCAGACGTTGCTTCTCGGATCCTATCCGTGAAGTGGACCACGAAACGCTTGATCTCCAAGATAATCTTACATATCGAGAGTACCCCATTCGCATCCTCGATCAAACCGAACGTACCACGCGACGTCATAATATCAAGTTTCTCAAGGTTCAATGGTCGCATCACTCTGAAGATGAAGCAACTTGGGAAAGGGAGGATCGTCTTCGACTCGAATATCCCGCCTTCTTCTCGGAGGAACCCAAATCTCGGGACGAGATTCTTTTGAGTGGGGGTGAGTTGTCACACCCTAGCTAGTCATGCATTAGAGTGTTGCATCATGTTTACTCTTTCATCAAAAACTTGAAATGGGGATGACAGAACCCCCAGTCCCCTCTGAAACCAACTAGGGTTACTAAAATAATTTTTCAATGAACCTGAAATGCCCTTCTAAAATGTCCATCATTTTAGCCTTGGTTCAGAACCTCTGATAAAAGTGGTGCACATTTTTCTAGGCCATCCTAGGGTTTTTGAATTAAATCATAACTATTTGAATTTGGGCATTTAAAATAATATAAAATATTTAAATGCTCAAATATCTCCAAACTAAAATGTTTCATGTTGGAAATAATCCAACTATGGACCAGGAGTAGTTTGGTGAATTTTGGAGTTGCCTAGGTATTTTAATTAATTCAACACAGTTGCAGGAGTATTAAATAAAACAGAAAACAGAAAATAAATAGAAGGGGGGAAAAACCTACCTGGGCTCCTCCACTGTGCGGCCCAGCCAGCTGGCTGGCCCAGCCAGCCCAGCCCACCTCCCTCCTCTGTCGTCTTCGTCCAGACAGAGGGAGGGGAGTGTGGCCGGCGCGCGCGCGCGCCACCGCGCCACGCCACCTGCTCGCCTGCTTGCCTGGCCTCCCCTCCTCGCTCGACGCCCTGGACGACGCCATGCCTCTCCCCCTGCTCTCGCTCACTCTCCCCCGTTTCTCCCTCGCTCTCTCTCGCTCTCGGCCGAAGCACACCGTCGCCGCCGTTCGCCGTAGCCACTGTCTCCGGCCGCCCCTCGCTCCCCCGAGTAGCTCAGAAGCTCCGCCACAACTCCCTCTTCCTCCCCACCGCTCCACGAGTCCCCGGAAGCCCTGCATCGCCGCCACGTCGCCGTTCCCCTCTTCGGGCTCCGACCACCGTCGTCGACGAATTCGCCGTCTCCAGCGCGTCCCCGAGCCCGCTTCGACGCCCACTGCAACCGCGGTGAGCTACGCCACCGTTTCCCCCTCTTCTCCCCCTCGTTCCCTCACCGTAGCCTCCTTCCCACCACGGCCGAACCTCCGTCGTCGCCGAGCTCGCCGTCGACGCAGCTCCGGTGACCATTGGGTCACCCCGGCGAGTCCAACGCGTTCACAGAACCCAGTAGAGCATCCCTAGCGCCTCACTTTGCTCGACTTCGAGCTCCAGCACCGTTCCCGTGCACGACCGAACCCCGGCGGCCGCAACCGAGCTCACCGCCGTCAACTCCGGCCACCCCGACCCCAACGGACTCCGCCAAGAGCCGCGGGTCGTCCTCAGCTTCACTCCGGTGATCTCCGCGGTCCATTTGGTGGCCGAAACGACCAAAACCACTATCGCCGCCGCACTGTTGGTCGCCGCCGGCCAGAACTCCGGCGAGCTGACGTGGCCTAGTTAATTAGCCACTAAACCACCACCTACAGACGCTGACAAGTGGGCCCAGGGCTTAGTCAAAGCTAACCAGCCCGGGGTCAACGCGGGATTAGCCCCTGTGACACTGACGTGTGGACCCCACACGTCAGGTTTGACCCGAGCCAGC
>NW_025237399.1:0-4711 GCF_018294505.1 Triticum aestivum
CCCCCCCCACTCTGTTTCCCCATTTCATACTCCGTGGGCGCCAAAAAGCCCTCTCCACCAACCGTGAAACCCGAGCCTCCTCCGTCCTCCACCCCATCGCGCCCAATCCACCACCGCCCTCCTCCATCACGCCGGAGCCGGTACCCCGACATCATCGTCCAACGCAACCTCAACCACAACACCCTCAAGGACTTAGCAGCTCAAGCCAAGGAAGAGCTGCCTGCACGATGCCGACACCGACGTGCGTTGTACCAGAACCACTTCGACCATGCCGTCCTGTGCCACACTGCTGCCGCTCCACTATCGCAATCGTCCACCGCACCGGAGTTGTTCCCACTACGCGTCGTTCGCTGCCTCGGATCTGGTTCCCCGCCGCCGGCAGACGGCCACCGCACCACACTCAACAACTTGGCCATGGGTTCTTCCAAGGCTCCACTGTCCTCCACAACTTATCGTTTCTAGCAAACCAGAAGAAGATCGTTGGAAAAACAGAAGGAGGACACAACACTACCAGCAGAAAGAGGCACTCATCTTCCTTTATTCGTGCAAATCTTACATCTCTGCTCAGAATGTATTCATCCCACAAAACAAACTAGTTGAGCGCTTCTTACTGCATCTTCTCCGTGATACTAAATGCACAATGTTTCATCCCATTTACTATTTCACCTTGGCTAGAGGTCAGTAGCCCGCATGGATTTCAATTCAGGGTCAGTTGATTCGCAATTAAAAAAGCAGCACCCGCTTAGGCGTGCTAAGCACCTAGTCCACCTGTTTGCCAGGGAAGCGGCGCATCGGTGTCTATCATAGGCGTGTGGGGCGTAGGAGCTGCTTGTGCCTGATCTGGAGGTTGGTGGGGCTTGAAGGGATGGCCAGGGGCGGTGCCAAGCATGGTGGTGCAGTGAGATCAAGGGGAGGATGGAGGCGGGGACTGGGCCGATGGTCGCTGGCGTTTTGAGGAAGATCGTCAACACTGACTGGCTGGCGATCTTCCCGTTCTTTGTACATCAGACGCTGCAGAAAAAATGGACTGACCAATTTGTTTTCAGTCGACTGTTATTTTCATAGGACCACACCTTGTGGTGTGCTGGTGGAGCATCTGCATTTCCCAGCCATCCCTGTGCTCATATTTCAAAATCCTAGAATCTAGTAATTTCGTGTGCCATGCATGTTGTAGAGCTATCATATGTCTGTCGTCATTTATTTCTCACCGACCTGCTATCTGCTACTTTTACACTGTACTACTTGTACACATACTTCACCCATACTCACACTATTGTTTTTTTATGCATGGGTATTTCAGACTCTGACGCAGTGTTGATGAATACACAAAAGAAAAGACAGAAGTTGCTTCAGTGTAATTTGAAGATAAGCACTGAGCGTTTCAGTGCTCTAAAGGGTGTAGTATCAGCAGATGGAGACAGTAAACATAGCTCTGCAGTTGATGATCTCAATTGCCACACACAACCATCCCAGGTGCTTGCTTTAACGTCACGATGTCAAATGTGGTTGCATGTTGCATATGGTGTCTAGCTTGTATTGCTTCCAATTTGGTTAAATTGCATATGCTTACTTTACACATTATACCTTTGATAATGACATGCCTTCTTCTTTTTGATACATACTTCATATGTCTGTTAACCATGTTCAAACTGATGCTCTTTTGTATCCCTCATCAATCACTTAGGATGAGACAGTCATCCCAGTGGGTTACTGTGAGACGCACTACTCGTTTAAAGAGTGCAAGATCATCCTCCCCACATGATTCTCAAGAAACAGCAAGGCTAAATGAAAATAGTCAACCTAGCTCTCTAGTTGATGAACGCAATTCCCCTACACCACCATCGAAGGTGCTTGCTCTTACTTGGCAATGTGATATGTGGTTGCATGTTGCATATGGTGTCTAACTTGTAATGCTTCTAATTAGGGTAAATTGCATCTGCTTAGTTAACACATTATACCTTTGAATATGACATGCCTTCTTGTTTTTGTTACATACTACGCCTTTCTATTAACCATGTTCTTACATCATACTACTTTTCTTGTGTATCCCTCATTAATCACTTCTTATGAGACGCCTTCAAGTTGACAATGTAATATTGGTTGCATCTTGCATATCATTTCAAACATGTATTGCCTCTAATTTGTTGAAGTGCCACTTACAATGAGACATATCTAACTTGTTAGAGTGATTTTGGTTGGATCTTTCATATGGTGTCTAGATTGCATTGCTTCCAATTTGTTGAAATGCCTTCTACTTAGCGTTTTTCGTACATATTCCATCCTCCTACAATGTGCTTGCCTTATATAAAAGTTGTGTTCATCAGTATCATGCATCAAAGAATTTGGAAGTTCGAATTTCATTCCTTTTTCTTGTGTGTTTACTTGACAAGGAAAAATCTAAAAGGACGAAGGCACGTAATGATGGTGGTACTCTGGAGCAACTGAAACAGATGATCTCTGCAGATTCTCCTGCTACTCCTACTGAAGTGCAAGTTCCAAATTTCATCTCCCCTACTCCACAACCCCAAGTGCTTGCTCTAACATGCCAGTGTGATATCTGGTTGCATGTTGCATATGATGCCTAGCTTGTATTGCTCCTAATTTGTTAAATTGCATCTCCTTAGCTTACACAGTATACATGTGAACATGACATGCCTTCATGTTTTTGGTACATACTACATCTGCCTATCACACCATGTTCTTACATCGAACTATTGTTCTTGTGTATTCTGCATCTATCACTTATGATGAGACAGTCACGCCCTTGGGTTAGTATGAGACGTGCTACTCTTATAAAGAGTGGAGTTTCATCCTGCCCACATGATTCTCAAGAAACAGCAAGCCTAAATGAAGATATTGAATGTAGCTCTGTACTTGAAGACCGCATTTCCCCTACACCACCATCGCAGGTGCTTGCTCTAACTTCACACTATGATATGTGGGTGCATGTTGCATACGGTGTCTAGCTTGAAATGCTTCTAATTAGGGTAAATTGCATCTTCTTAGTTTACACATTATACCTATGAATATGGCATGCCTTCCTATTTTTGGTACATACTACATCTATCTGTTAACCATGTTCTTACATGAAACTACCTCTCTTCTGTATCCTGCATCAATCACTTACGATGAGACACCTTTATTCGTTGCATATTGCATATGATTTCTAGCATGTTGCCATGTATTGCTTCTAATTTGGTCAAATACATTTATGAGGCCACCCTTTTAATTTCGCAGAGTGATATTGGTTTCATCTTTCATATGGTTTCTAGCTTGCATTGCTTCTAACTAGTTCAACCACCTTGTGCTTAGTAGCATACATGTCAATATGTCATGTCGTCCTGTTTTTCATACACATTCCATCCTCCCATCATGCGGCTGCCTTACATGAAAGTAGTGTTCGTCAGTATCATGCATCAATGAGTTCTGAAGAGCAAATTGTGTTCCTTTTTCTTGTGGGTTTCACTTGACAAGGCAAAATCAAATAAGAGGAAGGAAAAGAGTAAGGAAGGCGATGATGGTGGTCCTCTGCAGCAACATAAGTGGAGCATCCGTACATATTCTCCTTGTACTGCTAGTGCATTACAAGTTCCAAGTCTCCGCTCCCATACTCCACCATCCAAGGTGCTTGCTCTAACTTGGCAGTGTGATATCTGGTTGCATCCTGCATATGGTGTCTAGCTTGTATTGCTTCTAATTAGTGTAAACTGCATCTGCTTAGCTTACACATGATACATGTGAATATGGCAAGCCTTCCTGTTTTTGGTACATACTATATATGTCTATCACACCATGTTCTTACATGAAACTACTCTTCTTGTGTATCCTGCATCAGTCACTTATGGTAGGACACCTTTAAGTTGACAGTGTGATATTGGTTTGCGTCTTGAATATGATTTCTAGCATGTAGTGCTTCTAGTTTGATGAACGCCGCCTATGACGAGACAGATTAACTTGGCAGACTGATATTCATTGCACCTTCCATATGGTGTCTAGCTTGTAGAGTAATATTGGTTGCATATTTCATATGGTGTCTAGCTTGTAGTGCTTCTAATTTGTTGAAATGCCTTCTGCTTAGTTACCACATCATAGGTGTGAATATGTCACGCCGTCTTGTTTTTCGTACATATTCCATCCACGTATCATGGGTTTGCCTTTCATCCGAGTAGTGTTCGTCAGAATCATGCATGAATGACTTCTGAAGAGCGAATTTTATTCCTTTTTCTTATCGGTTTGACTTCGCAATGCAAAATCAATACGACTGAAGGAAATTAGTATGGTAGTGGACGATGGTGGTCCTTCAGAGCAACTCAAACATAGGGTCTCTACAGATTCTACTCCTCCATCCTCCCAACAAGATTCGCAAGATAACACATGGTTGGACAGTCAACGTAGCTGTGTAGATGATGAGCACATGTCCCCTACTCCACCATCACATGTGCTTGCTCTAACTTGGAACTGTTATATGTGGTTTTGTGTTTCGTATGATGTCTAGTTTGTATTGCTTATGATTTTGTTGAATTGCATCTACGTAGCTTACAACTTATACCTGCAACAATCACTTACCCATAAGACACATTTAACTTGGGAATATGATGTTGGTTGCATCTTGCATTGTCTTCTAGCTTGTGCTGCTTCTAATTTCTTGAAATGGGACTTATGACGAGATATTTTTTACCTGATAGAGTGATATCGGTTGCCTGTTCATATG
>NW_025237400.1:0-4711 GCF_018294505.1 Triticum aestivum
CCCATATTGGTTCCTACATATTCTACAAAGATCTTTATCGGTCAAACCGCATAACAACATACGTTGTTCCCTTTGTCATCGGTATATTACTTGCCCGAGATTCGATCGTCGGTATCTAATACCTAGTTCAATCTTGTTATCGGCAAGTCTCTTTACTCGTTACGTAATACATCATATCGTAACTAACTCATTAGCTACATTGCTTGCAAGGCTTATAGTGATGTGCATTACCGAGAGGGCCCAGAGATACCTCTCCGACAATCGGAGTGACAAAACCTAATCTCGAAATACGCCAACCCAACATGTACCTTCGGAGACACCTGTAGTACTCCTTTATAATCACCCAGTTATGTTGTGACGTTTGGTAGTACCCAAAGTGTTCCTCCGGTAAACGGGAGTTCCATAATCTCATAGTTACAGGAACATGTATAAGTCATGAAGAAAGCAATAGCAATATACTAAACGATCAAGTGCTAGGCTAACGGAATGGGTCATGTCAATCACATCATTCTCCTAATGATGTGATCCCGTTAATCAAATGACAACACATGTCTATGGTTAGGAAACATAACCATCTTTGATTAATGAGCTAGTCAAGTAGAGGCATACTAGTGACTATATGTTTGTCTATGTATTCACACATGTATCATGTTTCCGGTTAATACAATTCTAGCATGAATAATAAACATTTATCATGATATGAGGAAATAAATAATAACTTTATTATTGCCTCTAGGGCATATTTCCTTCAGTCTCCCACTTGCACTAGAGTCAATAATCTAGATTATATAGTAATGATTCTAACACCCATGGAGTCTTGGTGCTGATCATGTTTTGCTCGTGAGAGAGGCTTAGTTAACGGGTCTGCAAATCTTTATGTCTCCCACTTGGACTTGGTCCCGGATGGAATTGAAGCGTCTCTTGATGTGCTTGGTCCTCTTGTGAAATCTGGATTCCTTTGCCAAGGCAATTGCACCAGTATTGTCACAGAAGATCTTCATTGATCCCGATGCACTAGGTATGACACCTAGATCGGTAATGAACTCCTTCATCCAGACTCCTTCATTTGTTGCTTCCGAAGCAGCTATGTACTCCGCTTCACATGTAGATCCCGCCACGACGCTTTGTTTAGAACTGCACCAACTTACAGCTCCACCGTTTAATAAAAATACATATCCGGTTTGCGATTTAGAATCGTCCGGATCAGTGTCAAAGCTTGCATCAACGTAACCATTTACGACTAGCTCTTTGTCACCTCCATATACGAGAAACATATCCTTAGTCCTTTTCAGGTATTTCAGGATGTTCTTGACCGCTGTCCAGTGATCCACTCCTGGATTACTTTGGTACCTTCCTGCCAAGCTTATTGCTAAGCATACATCAGGCCTGGTACACAGCATTGCATACATGATAGAGCCTATGGCTGAAGCAAAGGGAACATCTTTCATTTTCTCTCTATCTACTGCAGTGGTTGGGCATTGAGTTTGACTCAACTTCACACCTTGTAACACGGGCAAGAACCCTTTCTTTGCCTGATCCATTTTGAACTTTTTCAAAATTTTATCAAGGTATGTGCTTTGTGAAAGTCCTATTAAGCGTCTTGATCTATCTCTATAAATCTTGATGCCCAATATGTAAGCAGCTTCACCGAGGTCTTTCATTGAAAAACTTTTATTCAAGTATCCTTTTATGCTATCCAGAAATTCTATATCATTTCCAATTAGTAATATGTCATCTACATATAATACTAGAAATGCTACAGAGCTCCCACTCACTTTCTTGTAAATACAGGCTTCTCCAAAAGTCTGTATAAAACCATATGCTTTGATCACACTATCAAAGCGTTTATTCCAACTCCGAGATGCTTGCACCAGTCCATCAATGGATCGCTGGAGTTTGCACACTTTGTTAGCACTTTTTGGATCAACAAAACCTTCTGACTGCATCATATACAACTCTTCTTTCAGAAATCCATTCAAGAATGCAGCTTTAACATCCATTTGCCAAATTTCATAATCATGAAATGCAGCAATAGCTAACATGATTCGGACAGACTTAAGCATCGCTACAGGTGAGAAAGTCTCATCGTAGTCAACCCCTTGAACTTGTCGAAAACATTTTGCAACAAGTCGAGCTTTATAGACAATTACATTACCATCAGCGTCAGTCTTCTTCTTAAAGATCCATTTATTCTCAATGTCTTGCCGATCATCGGGCAAGTCAACCAAAGTCCATACTTTGTTTTCATACATGGATCCCATCTCAGATTTCATGGCTTCTAGCCATTTTGTGGAATCTGGGCTCATCATCGCTTCCTCATAGTTCGTAGGTTCGTCATGGTCAAGTAACATGACTTCCAGAATAGGATTACCGTACCACTCTGGTGCGGATCTTACTCTGGTAGACCTTCGAAGTTCAGTAGAAACTTGATCTGAAGTTTCATGATCAATATCATTAGCTTCCTCACTAATTGGTGTAGGTGTCACAGGAACCGGTTTCTGTGATGAACTACTTTCCAATAAGGGAGCAGGTATAGTTACCTCATCAAGTTCTACTTTCCTCCCACTCACTTCTTTCGAGAGAAACTCCTTCTCTAGAAAGGATCCATTTTTAGCAACGAATGTCTTGCTTTCGGATCTGTGATAGAAGGTATACCCAACTGTCTCTTTCGGGTATCCTATGAAGACACATTTCTCCGATTTAGGTTCGAGCTTATCTGGTTGAAGTTTCTTCACATAAGCATTGCAGCCCCAAACTTTAAGAAACGACAACTTTGGTTTCTTGCCAAACCATAGTTCATAAGGCGTCGTCTCAACGGATTTTGATGGTGCCCTATTTAACGTGAATGCGGCCGTCTCTAAAGCATAACCCCAGAACGATAGCGGTAAATCAGTAAGAGACATCATAGATTGCACCATATCTAGTAAAGTACGATTACGACGTTCGGACACACCATTTCGTTGTGGTGTTTCGGGTGGCATGAGTTGCGAAACTATTCCGCATTGTTTCAAATGTAAACCAAACTCGTAACTCAAATATTCTCCTCCACGATCAGATCGTAGGAATTTTATTTTCTTGTTACGATGATTTTCTACTTCACTCTGAAATTCTTTGAACTTCTCAAATTTTTCAGACTTGTGTTTCATTAAGTAGATATACCCATATCTGCTTAAATCATCCGTGAAGGTGAGAAAATAACGATATCCGCCACGAGCTTCAACATTCATCGGACCACATACATCTGTATGTATGATTTCCAATAAATCTGTTGCTCTCTCCATAGTACCGGAGAATGGTGTTTTAGTCATCTTGCCCATGAGGCACGGTTCGCAAGTACCAAGTGATTCATAATCAAGTGATTCCAAAAGTCCATCAGTATGGGGTTTCTTCATGCGTTTTACACCGATATGACCTAAACGGCAGTGCCACAAATAAGTTGCACTATCATTATTAACTCTGCATCTTTTGGCTTCGACATTATGAATATGTGTATTACTACTATCGAGATTCAACAAAAATAGACCACTCTTCAAGGGTGCATGACCATAAAAGATATTACTCATATAAATAGAACAACCATTATTCTCTGATTTAAATGAATAACCGTCTCGCATCAAACAAGATCCAGATATAATGTTCATGCTCAACGCTGGCACCAAATAACAATTATTTAGGTCTAAAACTAATCCCGAAGGTAGATGTAGAGGTAGCGTGCCGACTGCGATCACATCGACTTTGGAACCATTTCCCACGCGCATCGTCACCTCATCCTTGGCCAGTGCTCGCTTATTCTGTAGTCCCTGTTTCGAGTTGCAAATGTTAGCAACAGAACCAGTATCAAATACCCAGGTGCTACTGCGAGCTCTAGTAAGGTACACATCAATAACATGTATATCACATATACCTTTGTTCACCTTGCCATCCTTCTTATCCGCCAAATACTTGGGGCAGTTCCGCTTCCAGTGTCCAGTCTGCTTGCAGTAGAAGCACTCAGTTTCAGGCTTAGGTCCAGACTTGGGTTTCTTCTGTTGAGCAGCAACTTGCTTGCTGTTCTTCTTGAAGTTCCCCTTCTTCTTCCCTTTGCCCTTTTTCTTGAAACTAGTGGTCTTGTTAACCATCAACACTTGATGCTCCTTCTTGATTTCTACTTCCGCAGCTTTTAGCATTGCGAAGAGCTCGGGAATTGTCTTGTTCATCCCTTGCATATTATAGTTCATCACGAAGCTCTTGTAGCTTGGTGGCAGTGATTGGAGAATTTTGTCAATGACACTATCATCAGGAAGATTAACTCCCACTTGAATCAAGTGATTATTATACTTAGACATTTTGAGTATGTGTTCACTGACAGAACTATTCTCCTCCATCTTGCAGCTATAGAACTTATTGGAGACTTCATATCTCTCAATCCGGGCATTTGCTTGAAATATTAACTTCAACTCCTGGAACATCTCATATGCTCCATGACGTTCAAAACGTCGTTGAAGACCCGGTTCTAAGTCGTAAAGCATGGCACACTGAACTATTGAGTAGTCATCAGCTTTGCTCTGCCAGACGTTCTTAACGTCGTCAGTTGCATCAGCAGCAGGCCTGGCACCCAGCGGTGCTTCCAGGACGTAATTCTTCTATGCAGCAATGAGGATAATCCTCAAGTTACAGACCCAGTCCGTGTAATTGCTACCATCATCTTTCAACTTTGCTTTCTCAAGGAACG
>NW_025237401.1:0-4710 GCF_018294505.1 Triticum aestivum
AATCCTAGACGCACAATGAAGATCTAATGGTTATTTTAAAACAATTTTTCAGGATTAACGTGGAGGCTTGTATGGTGCTTCCAATTAGTAAATATAAGAAAACTTAAACGGCATGTCCAGACTTCTGGAAACAGTGTATTGGGCGATGCGCTTGCACAATTTAGCAATTTTGATTTTTTTCTAATAATTTTGAATTTGTTTATTAATATATTTGTAATATGGATTTCAAACAAAATTGTTTCATTTTCAGAAAACTATGTGCATGTCCCAAACAAATTTCGGAGTAAATATGTTTGTGTGATTTGCAGACAGGATGTGTATGTGAAGATTTGGTGAAATAAAATAGTTCACGTATCTGGATATATGCACCACACACTTAAATATTACGTAGGTATGTCAAAAAATACTATACACAGTTTTTTGTGTGAAAAGGACAACTTTGGTCCGTCACGTTGATGCATGCATGGGTGAATTCGGTAGTACCTTTTCATAAAAAAAACTATAGTTTGTTAGCCAATCCTATAGTTTGGATGTTTCCTTGTATTTTCCAGGGAATAGACGTTTCCTTGTTCTCTTTTACAATCTGGAAGGTTTGTGTCTTGTATTTTCCAGCGTGCACAATGAAGATCTAATGATTATTTAATTTTTTTTTGAGGATTAACGTGGGGGCTTGTATGGTGCTTCCAATTAGTAAATATATAAGATATACTTTTCTTTCCAAGGGAGCACCAAGCAGTTGTAACAACCATAAGGTCAGGAACGGCTAACTTCGCAGCCATAGAGTAGTACCAACCATAGAGTAGTACTTAGCTTAGCAGCCGGAGAAGAATTGACTGTTTCAAGTCGTTGTGATGCAAAGTCGTCTCATCTTCTCCTTCAAGTACTCATCAACTTAACTCGAGATAGCTGACCACAGGTGGCAATGCAAAGTCTCTTCTTCGTTTTGTCCCTTTGAACAGCATATTTGGTATAAAGCTCGCACGTACACGAGCTAGCTGAAGTAGTCAGTTCTCACCACATAGAAAATGGCGACCCCACTCACGTCCCTACTCCTCTCCCTACCCCAACAATGGCAGCCCGTCCTCTTAGCCCTTCTCTCCGTCATTTCCCTACTGCTGTGGACCAGGAGTTCGTCCAGGAAACGGCTCAAGCTGCCACCAGGCCCTGCGAGGGTGCCCCTCCTGGGCAACCTGCACCAGCTTGGCCCGATGCCGCACCGGACCCTGCGAGACCTGGCGCGGGTCCACGGGCCGGTGATGCAGCTGCAGCTCGGCAAGGCGCCGACTGTGGTGCTGTCGTCGGCGGAGGCGGCATGGGAGGCGCTCAAGGCTCATGACCTCGACTGCTGCACGCGGCCCGTGTCCGCGGGGACGAAGCGGCTGACCTACGACCTCAAGAACGTTGCGTTCGCGCCGTACGGCGCGTACTGGCGGGAGGTGCGCAAGCTCCTCACCGTCGAGCTCCTCAGCGCGCGCCGCGTCAAGGCGGCGTGGTACGCACGCCATGAGCAGGTATTGACTCGATCAAGATGATACAGCCACGTACAGTTTACATCCGGTATCGGCAGTCAAACGAGCATAGTCTATCTGGTTACTTAAATGTTGTATATATTGTATTTATGATTAGGTGGAGAACCTGATGGGCACGCTGAGGCGTGCGGAAGCAAAGCCGGTGGCACTGGACGAGCACATCTTGAGCCTCTCCGATGGTATCATCGGCACGGTAGCGTTCGGCAACATCTATGGCAGTGATAAGTTCTCCCAAAATAATAGTTTTCAGGCCGCACTCGACGATGTTATGGAGATGCTATCCAGCTGCGGCTCCTCCGCCGAGGACTTACTCCCCGGAGTTGTTGGCCGCCTTGTTGACCGCGTTACCGGATTCGTAGCCCGCCGCGAGCGAATATTCACACAGTTAGACGCCTTCTTTGAGATGGTCATCGAGCATCACCTGGACCCTAAGCGTGTGCTGCCTCAGAATGGCGGCGACCTCATTGACGTCCTCATCAACCTCTGGAAGAAACCACGTGGCACATTTAGCTTCACCAAGGACCACGTCAAGGCCGTAATCTTTGTAAGTTATAATAATTCAACACTTACAGTCCATGCATAGATTCCTAAGAAAAGAAATCAAAGCTGGTAATAACATTAATCATTGACATGGCATTTATGATGTGCAGTCGACGTTCGTTGCTGGCATTGACACTAGTGCAGCAACGATTATGTGGGCAATGTCGGAGCTGGTCCAGAAGCCGCGAGTGCTCAAGAAGGTGCAGGACCATATTAGGGCCTTGGTGGGAGGCAACAAGAGAGTGGAACCAGAAGACATGCCCAAACTCAGCTACCTCAGGATGGTGGTGAAGGAGACCTTGCGGCTGCACCCGGCAGCACCGCTTCTACTGCCAAGGGAGACCATGCGAGACATCAAGATCGGTGGGTATGACGTGCCGGCCAAGACACGGATCTATGTGAATGCATTGGCGATCGGCAGAGACCCGATAAGTTGGTCTAATGACCCAGATGAGTTCAACCCTGATAGGTTTGAAGTAAATGACATAGACTTCAAAGGTGAGCATCCAGAGCTGATGCCGTTTGGCGCGGGGCGGCGGATATGCCCAGGCATCTCCATGGCCATGGCCACCATTGAGTTTACGCTCGCCAATCTGCTCTTCAGTTTTGAGTGGGCGCTCCCAGAGGGGACGACAATACATGATGTGAACATGGAGGAAGAAGGAAGGCTCATCTTGCACCGAAAGGAGCCACTCGTACTCGTTCCCACCGCATACCACCTCGACCTTTAATAGAGTGCCACCACCATGCCATATGTGACCTATTAAAGATGGAAACATCCTGGACTAGTGTCTCAGCAAAATGCCGTATGCACAAGTTGGCCAATTTTCTTATTTCGTGTAAAAGTGGGAGTAAAGTGGACCTTATGCTTTATCTTATAAAAACTGAATTTACTCACATATATTTACTGCCGCCAAATCTACAATGACACCTAGACATATCATTTTGTCGCTTGAATTACTCTGAATGTTCCGAAACAAAATCGAATTACCCCTGCTACATTTTTAGGATGGTTTTGAGTACACGGCAGCATTATCTTACAATATTGCTTAGCTGACGTATACACATCTCCCAGGACACACACATATTTATTCATAGACCTAGTAAGGAAAACCCAGAGCCGTCACACTTGTCCACATTAGATCTTAATATTTCAGTGTTCTTACTGACGTGGCATTTCATTGACTAAGAGTAGCCAAGAAATGAAATTACATTTTTTTGCTATTTAGGTACGTCATATAGGAAAAGCCAGCATTTGGTAAAGAAAAAGGGCACTAGGGGAAGGATTGGCTAACACAAAATCACACATATTGTTCTGTGTAGCACACAAATATGCAACTGATAGAGTGAGTGAGTACAGCAGAGCCATTGTGCCGGTGAGAGTAACCTCCAACTGAATCAACTAGTGGAGGGTGAGAGAGCTGACCCCCAACTAATTAACTAATGGATAGTGACAATTGTTTTTTTCTTTTTTGAGCGGATGGAGGGTGAGATCCATGAGGAAACATCCATAGCTCGACCGAGGTTTGCTCTCAATGTGGTGACATGGGTGGGCCTTGCAAATCACAGCAAAGTCTCGAAGCACGGACATGTCGATTCTGTGCGCAATTTGTGGCTTTGGTGAAAGAAAATGAGACCCACATGAAGCTTAAACCTCGTTTGGATGTTTAAGTTAGGTTTCAAGTCCTCGAACTGGAATTAAATATGGCACAGTTCTGTTGTTTGGATACACAAGGAAAACGGATAGGAGATGTAGATCCAATTCTTTCTGAATTGGACAATAACTTCAGTTAGAGCTCTCCAATACCAAGCTGCACCCCTGTAAACTTTGAGACTAGTTCGAGCAACTTGAACTACTTTTTATTACCCAGTTCGACCATCTAGCTTCCAGTGCAGGCGCGATCAAATGGGGAAACATTGATGCTCCTGTCACCATGGTGCGCTCCTTCTCACCGCACCTTCCCAGCAATCACCGGCAACCTCTTCCTGTAGATGAGCAATCAGTATGGTTGCTCTTGACCCGCTAAAGTTGCTGATCGTGATGTCTATTGCTCAGTAATAATATATTGATGTAATTAAGCTATAAATATAGAAACTTGAAATCTTGATCTTTAACGAGTTTGTTAACTTGATTCACAAAAAAAATTACTCGTTGAACACATGTCAGGTCCTATAGAAAAAAAATTGAAAAAAAATGTGGTTTCTGTCTTTCTACTAACCGATCACAATACTGTTTCTGTGTTCAACAAGCTCCATCCATGACATGTTCCAGATACTAATTTGCACGCGCTCGGCAAATAGATCTGATTACAGTTCCACGCAGAATACATGCAACCTCTATTGTGGTATAGAGCACAATTGACAAGAAAACCTTAATACTATTATGGAAGTCCTTTTACAGTACAACAAGACATTGTGAGCTTCAACATTCAGTTGCGTTCATTTTTTAAGAGATTATTATGTATTCACACCCAACCCACCAATGTTATAAAAGGTGGATTTGCGTAGACAAGATTGAGTTGCGAGAGAGAAAGCAAGGAAGGAAGAGAGGCCCAAACTTATCATTGTATTTCAACCATCATTTGCACGGGGCCAAAATGTTACCAGGTTGTGAGCCTCAGAGATATCGGAAACTCAATAA
>NW_025237402.1:0-2791 GCF_018294505.1 Triticum aestivum
GCACTTCCTTCTGAAGGAAATTCGAGAGATTATGTTGCTTATGGACATTAGCCCCCCTGGTAGGGAAAAGGTACCTTTCTGCAGATGCTCTATGATCCGGGCAATCTCATTTGACCGTAAATTGAAGAAAATCCAGCGGCTATATGCCTTATTCTCCTTGTTTTCGCCCGATGGCATGCTGTAACTCATGCACGTGAAAGCCAAGAACTAAAGGGCATTCCTGGCATCGGTCAATATATATGTGGAAATGATATATGCACTATAGAGGACAAGAAATTTTGGGGCAGTCAGGCAAAAAGCACACGAGAAATTGAAGTACTTTCAAGGCCTGCCATAGAATGGGTAGATGTTCACTAAGACGATAATAATTTTGTCATTAGGAGTCCGTGTCGGACCCATAAGTACTCAAACTGCTCGCGGCGAGCGCGCGAATCCAAAAAAACTCCCCGCTTGCGCCAGGAGGCCCGGAGTACCCTCAAATTCAGGCTTAAGCGGGACTTTTTGGCCCTAAAAGTCAAAGAACATCATTTGTCGTTGTTTTTCAGACAAGTTTCTGAACCCATTGGCACTTTCTTTTGAAGGAAATTTGACAGATTATGTTCCTTATATACATTAGCCCCCCTGGTAGGGACAAACATACCTTTCTGCAGATGCTCTATGATCCGGGCAATCTCATTTGGCCGTAAATTGAAGAAAATCCAGCGGCTATATGCCTTATTCTCCTTGTTTTCGCCGGATGGCATGCTGTAACTCATGCGCGTGAAAGCCAAGAACTGAAGGGCATTCCTGGCATCGGTCAATATATATGTGGAAACGATATCTCCACTATAGAGGACAAGAAATTTTGGGGCAGTCAGGCAAAAAGCGCATGAGAAAATGAAGTACTTTCAAGGACTGCCATAGAATGGACAGATGCTCACTAAGACGGTCATAATTTTGTCATTAGGAGTCTGTGTCGGACCCATAAGAACTCAAACTGCTCGCGGCGAGCGTGCAAATCCAAAAAAACTACCCGCTTGCGCCAGGAGGCCCGGAGTACCCTCAAATTCAGCCTTAAGCAGGACTTTTCGGCCATGAAAGTCAAAGAACATCATTCATCGCTGTTTTTCAAACAAGTTTCTGAACCCATTGGTATTTCCTTTTGAAGGAAATTCGAGAGATTATGTTGCTTATAGACATTAGCCCCCCTGGTAGGCAAAACGTACCTTTCTGCAGATGCTCTATGATACGGGCAAAATCATTTGGCCGTAAATTGAAGAAAATCCAGCGGCTATATGACTTATTCTCCTTGTTTTCACGGGATGGCATCCTGTAAATCATGCGCGTGAAAGCCAAGAACTAAAGGGCATTCCTGGCATCTGTCAATATATATGTGTAAACGATATCTCCACTATAGAGGACAAGAAGTTTTGGTGCAGTGAGGCAAAAGCGCACGAGGAAATGAAGTACTTTCAAGGACTGCCATAGAATGGACAGATGCTCACTAAGACGGTCATAATTTTGTCATTAGGAGACCGTGTCGGACCCATAAGTACTCAAACTGCTTGCGGCGAGCGCGCGAATCCAAAAAATACTCCCCGTTTGCACCATGAGGCCCGGAGTACCCTTAAATTCAGCCTTAAGCAGGAGTTTTTGGCCTGAAAGTCAAAGAACATCATTTGTCGCTGTTGTTCACAAAAGTTTCTGAACCCATTGGCACTTCCTTCTGAAGGAAATTCGAGAGATTATGTTGCTTATGGACATTAGCCCCCCTGGTAGGGAAAAGGTACCTTTCTGCAGATGCTCTATGATCCGGGCAATCTCATTTGACCGTAAATTGAAGAAAATCCAGCGGCTATATGCCTTATTCTCCTTGTTTTCGCCCGATGGCATGCTGTAACTCATGCACGTGAAAGCCAAGAACTAAAGGGCATTCCTGGCATCGGTCAATATATATGTGGAAATGATATATGCACTATAGAGGACAAGAAATTTTGGGGCAGTCAGGCAAAAAGCACACGAGAAATTGAAGTACTTTCAAGGCCTGCCATAGAATGGGTAGATGTTCACTAAGACGACAATAATTTTGTCATTAGGAGTCCGTGTCGGACCCATAAGTACTCAAACTGCTCGCGGCGAGCGCGCGAATCCAAAAAAACTCCCCGCTTGCGCCAGGAGGCCCGGAGTACCCTCAAATTCAGGCTTAAGCGGGACTTTTTGGCCCTAAAAGTCAAAGAACATCATTTGTCGTTGTTTTTCAGACAAGTTTCTGAACCCATTGGCACTTTCTTTTGAAGGAAATTTGAGAGATTATGTTCCTTATATACATTAGCCCCCCTGGTAGGGACAAACATACCTTTCTGCAGATGCTCTATGATCCGGGCAATCTCATTTGGCCGTAAATTGAAGAAAATCCAGCGGCTATATGCCTTATTCTCCTTGTTTTCGCCGGATGGCATGCTGTAACTCATGCGCGTGAAAGCCAAGAACTAAAGGGCATTCCTGGCATCGGTCAATATATATGTGGAAATGATATCTCCACTATAGAGGACAAGAAATTTTGGGGCAGTCAGGCAAAAAGCGCATGAGAAAATGAAGTACTTTCAAGGACTGCCATAGAATGGACAGATGCTCACTAAGACGGTCATAATTTTGTCATTAGGAGTCCGTGTCGGACCCATAAGTACTCAAACTGCTCGCG
The DNA here is from genome assembly GCF_018294505.1 of Triticum aestivum. Lineage (NCBI taxonomy): Eukaryota > Viridiplantae > Streptophyta > Magnoliopsida > Poales > Poaceae > Triticum > Triticum aestivum. The sequence goes on from NW_025237402.1 coordinate 2,681, forward strand.
GCGAGCGCGCGAATCCAAAAAACACTCCCCGCTTGCGCCAGGAGGCCCGGAGAACCCTCAAATTCAACCTTAAGCAGGACTTTTTGGCCTGAAAGTCAAAGAACATCATTC
>NW_025237402.1:3116-4710 GCF_018294505.1 Triticum aestivum
CGAATCCAGAAAAATACTCCCCGTTTGCGCCAGGAGGCCCGGAGTACCCTCAAATTCAGCCTTAAGCAGGACTTTTTGGCCTGAAAGTCAAAGAACATCATTCGTCGTTGTTTTCACACAAGTTTCTGAGCCCATTGGCACTTCCTTTTGAAGGAAATTCGAGAGATTATGTTGCTTATAGACATTAGCCCCCAGGTAGGGACAAACGTACCTTTCTGCAGATGCTCTATGATCCGGGCAATCTCATTTGGCCGTAAATTGAAGAAAATCCACCGGCTATATGCCTTATTCTCCTTGTTTTCGCCGGATGGCATGCTATAACTCATGTGCGTGAAAGCCAAGAACTAAAGGGCATTCCTGGCATCAGTCAATATATATGTGGAAACGATATCTCCACTATAGAGGACAAGAAATTTTGGGGCAGTCGGGCAAAAAGCGCATGAGAAAATGAAGTACTTTCAAGGACTGCCATAGAATGGACAGATGCTCACTAAGATGGTCATAAATATGTCATTAGGAGTCCGTGTCAGACCCATAAGTACTCAAACTGCTCGCGGCGAGCGCGCGAATCCAAAAAAAACTCCCCCCTTGCGCCAGGAGGCCCAGAGTACCCTCAAATTCAGCCTTAAGCAGGACTTTTTGGCCATGAAAGTCAAAGAACATCGTTCATCGCTATTTTTCAGACAAGTTTCTCAACCCATTGGCACTTCCTTTTGAAGGAAATTTGAGAGATTATGTTGCTTATAGACATTAGCGCCCCTGGTAGGGAAAACGTACCTTTCTGCAGATGCTCTATGATCCATGCAATCTCATTTGGCCGTAAATTGAAGAAAATCCAGCGGCTATATGACGTATTCTCCTTGTTTTCCCCGGATGGCATGCGGTAACTCATGCGCGTGAAAGCCCAGAACTAAAGGGCATTCTTGGCATCAGTCAATATATATGTGTAAACGATATCTCCACTATAGAGGACAAGAAATTTTGGTGCAGTCAGGCAAAAAGCGCACGAGAAAATGAAGTACTTTCAAGGACTACCATAGAATGGACAGATGCTCACTAAGCCGGTCATAATTTTGTCATTAGGAGACCGTGTCGGACCCATAAGTACTCAAACTGCTCGCGGCGAGCACGCGTATCCAAAAAAATACTCCCCGTTTGCGCCAGGAGGCCCGAAGTACCCTCAAATTCAGCCTTAAACAAGACTTTTTGGCCTGAAAGTCAAAGAACATCATTTGTCGCTATTTTTCACACAAGTTTCTGAACCCATTAGCACTTCCTTTTGAAGGAAATTCGAGAGATTATGTTGCTTATAGACATTAGCCCCCCTGGTAGGGACAAACGTACCTTTCTGCAAATGCTCTATGATCCGGGCAATCTCATTTGGCCGTAAATTGAAGAATCCAGCGGCTATATGCCTTATTCTCCTTGTTTTCGCCAAATGGCATGGTGTAACTCATGCACATGAAAGCCGAGAACTAAAGGGCATTCCTGGCATCGGTCAATATATATGTGGAAATGATATCTCCACTATAGAGGACAAGAAATGTGGGGCAGTCAGGCAAAAAGCGCACGAGAAAATGAAGTACTTTCAAGG